>NW_024609691.1:162500-187500 GCF_018296145.1 Oncorhynchus tshawytscha
GGAAATGGAAGACATACAAGACCACTGATAATCTCCCTCGATCTGGGGCTCCACGCAAGATCTCACGCAAGATCTCACCCCGTGGGGTCAAAATGATCACAAGAACGGTGAGCAAAAATCCCAGAACCACACGGGGGGACCTAGTGAATGACCTGCAGAGAGCTGGGACCAAAGTAACAAAGCCTACCATCAGTAACACACTACGCCGCCAGGGACTCAAATCCTGCAGTGCCAGACGTGTCAGTACATGTCCAGGCCCGTCTGAAGTTTGCTAGAGAGCATTTGGATGATCCAGAAGAAGATTGGGAGAATGTCATATGGTCAGATGAAACCAAAATATAACTTTTTGGTAAAAACTCAACTCATTGTGTACCTATGATGAAAATTACAGGCCTCTCTCATCTTTTTAAGTGGGAGAACTTGTAGCAATTTGGGACGTAAGAAGGACAAAAAAAGGGGGAACTGTTCAAAAGGGGGGTTTTAACCGTGACGTTACTCACCCCTCGACCGCTGCATTTCTCTGAGCACTCCTGCACTCCAAAGACACTGACGTTCTGACACTGCCGGTTCAGACACATCTACAGACAGACAGACAGAGAGAGACAGAGAGAGAGAGAGGGAGAGACAGAGAGAGACAGAGAGAGAGAGACAGAGAGGGAGAGAGAGACAGAGAGAGAGAGAGAGAGGGGGGAGAAAGAGAGAGAGATAGAGCAAGAGAGAGAGAGTGAGAGAGAGAGAAAGAGCGAGAGAGAGAAAGAGCGAGAGAGAGAGAAAGAGCGAGAGAGAGAAAGAGCGAGAGAGAGAGAGAAAGAGAGAGAGAGAAAGAGAGAGAAAGAGAGAGAGAGAAAGAGAGAGAGAAAGAGCGAGAGAGAGAGAGAGAGAGAGAGAGAGAGAGAGAGAGAGAGAGAGAGAGAGAGAAAGAAAAGTTGGGAGGGGGGTCGAGGGAGAGAGAAAGGTAGAGAGAGAAAATTAGGCAACAACAAATTCGATCCCTTCTAGTCAATTTCCTGGACAAAATGTTTCACTGTAATAGTAAACTTGGCAGTAGAAAACCTAAACAGTATATTTAAACTCTCAGCTTCCCTATCAAAAAAAAAAAATTACAAGAAGACAACCTGAGAAAATGAACAACAATGACAAATGGTTGGATGAAGAACGCCGGGTTTCTCAAGAAAGAAATTGAGAAACTTGTCCAACCAAAAACATAGAGACTGAAAACCTGAGTCTACGCCTTCACTACGGTGAATCACTAAAACAATACAGAAATACACTACGGAAAAAGAAGGAACAGCATGTCAGAAATCAGCTCAATGTAACTGAAGAATCCATAGACTCTAACCACTTCTGGGAAAATTGGAAAACACTAAACAAACAACAACACGAAGAATTATCTATCCAAAATGGAGATGTAGGATAAACCACTTCTCCAATCTTTCTGGCTCTATAAAAAAGAACAAACAGCAAAAACATATACATGATCAAATACAGATCTTAGATTCAACTATTAAAGACGACCAGAACCCACTGGATTCTCCAATTACATTGAACGAGTTACAAGACAAAATACAAATCCTCCATCCTAAAAAGACCTGTGGTGTTGATGGTATCCTCAATGAAATGATCAAATATACAGACAACAAATTCCAATTGGCTATACTAAAACTCTTCAACATCATCCTTAGCTCTGGCATCTTCCCCAATATTTGGAACCAAGGACTGATCACCCCAATCCTCAAAAGTGGAGACAAATTTGACCCCAGTAACTACCGTGGGATATGCGTCAACAGTAACCTTGGGAAAATCCTCTGCATTATCATTAACAGCAGACTTGTACATTTCCTCAATGAAAACAATGTACTGAGCAAATGTCAAATTGGCTTTTTACCAAATTACCATATGACAGACCACGTATTCTCCCTGCACACCCTAATTGACAACCAAACAAACCAAAACAAAGGCAAAGTCTTCTCATGCTTTGTTGATTTCAAAAAAGCTTTTGACTCAATTTGGCACGAGGGTCTGCTATACAAGCAGCAAGGTTAAACAGTCAAGAACAAACACCATTGTAAATACAACCCTTATTTATGTTGATTTATTTTCCCTTTTGTACTTTAACTATTTGCACATCGTTACAACACTGTATATAGACATAATATGACATTTGGAATGTCTTTATTCCTTTGGAACTTCTGTGAGTATTATGTTTACTGTTCGTTTTTATTGTTAATTCACTTTTGTATATTATCTACCTCACTTGCTTTGGCAATGTTAACATATGTTTCCCATGCTAATAAATCACTTCAATTGAAATTGAATTGAGAGAGAGAGAGAGCTAGCAAGAGAGGGAGAGAGAGACACAGACTGACAGGCAGGCAGACAGACAGAGAACAGGTAGACAGAGAACAGGCAGACAGACAGACAGACAGACAGACAGACAGACAGACAGACAGACAGACAGACAGACAGACAGACAGACAGACAGACAGACAGACAGACAGACTACACTGATGTCCCCATCCTTAGTTTCCACGGTCACTGCCCAGTGTTTAGGGCTGGAAAAAGGCCTTCTTCAAACTAAACTGGCTAATTCAAGTACCCTTTTCACGCTATCATGCTGAGTCAAACCATACAATGCTGAGTCAACCCGTACAATTCTGAGTCAACCCGTACAATGCTGAGTCAAACCATACAATGCTGAGTCAACCCGTACAATGCTGAGTCAAACCATATAATGCTGAGTCAAACCATACAATGCTGAGTCAATGCTGAGTCAACCCATACAATGCTGAGTCAAACCATACAATGCTGAGTCAACCCATACAATGCTGAGTCAACCCGTACAATGCTGAGTCAAACCATACAATGCTGAGTCAACCCGTACAATGCTGAGTCAACCATACAATGCTGAGTCAAACCATACAATGCTGAGTCAACCCGTACAATGCTGAGTCAACCCATACAATGCTGAGTCAAACCATACAATGCTGAGTCAAACCGTACAATGCTGAGTCAAACCATACAATGCTGAGTCAAACCATACAATGCTGAGTCAACCCGTACAATGCTGAGTCAACCCATACAATGCTGAGTCAAACCATACAATGCTGAGTCAAACCATACAATGCTGAGTCAAACCATACAATGCTGAGTCAAACCATACAATGCTGAGTCAAATGCTACAATGTTGAGTCAAACCATACAATGCTGAGTCAAACCATACAATGCTGAGTCAACCCGTACAATGCTGAGTCAACCCATACAATGCTGAGTCAAACCATACAATGCTGAGTCAACCCGTACAATGCTGAGTCAACCCGTACAATTCTGAGTCAACCCATACAATGCTGAGTCAACCAGTACAATGCTGAGTCAAACCATACAATGCTGAGTCAAACCATACAATGCTGAGTCAACCCGTACAATGCTGAGTCAAACCGTACAATGCTGAGTCAAACCGTACAATGCTGAGTCAAACCATACAATGCTGAGTCAAACCGTACAATGCTGAGTCAACCCGTACAATGCTGACCTAAAACATACAATGCTGTCCCAAAACATACAATGCTGACCCAAAATGTACCATGCTGAGCCAAACCGTAAAATGCTGACCCAATACTGTACAATGCTGAGTCAGATATTTTATTTCCCCATTGTCCTTCCCTGCACAGTTCGAGCTACTATTGTGGACACGTAACCAGAGGCCAGCACAGTTCATCTCTGTCAACAACAACAACAACAACAACAACACACTCTCTCCTGGATGGTCCGACGGCCCAGTCGTATGAACAGGGTAACGGTGTTGAGTTCTCACCATGGCGTCGCCACACTTTGTGCCCGACATGACGAGGCCTGGGTCAGGCATGTCGTCCCCCAGGTAGACATGGGTCCCCCGGCACAGGATTCGGCCCCCCTCTTGGAGGGGGATGTTGGTTTCTATGGAGACGGCATTGGTGCCTATTATTGGCCGGTTGGCTCCTCCTTGACACTGTATTTTGCCACACTTAGCATCTCTGTAAACAACAACAACAAACAACAAACAACACCTCATTAATCGATAGATTAGAAAACACAACTAAAGGCATTCACCTGAATGATATTTCATTGTTACTGGAGCTAGAGTCTTAGCTGTCAAAAAACTTGACTTTCTCTCCAACCATCTACAACAGTGGTGTCAAAATGATTTCCTGGAGGGCTGTGTGCCTGCTGGTTATTTCGTTAATTCCTTTCAATTTGTATCAAATTATGACCTAGACAACCAGGTGAGGGGAGTTCTTAAAGTAATCAATTACCTTAATTGATCAATAAAGTACAATGGAGGAGCGAAAACCTGCAGACACTGCATAATTGAGTTTGACGCCACTGAACTACAGTAACTACTGTGTTGTCTGAACTACAGTAATTACTGTGTTGTTAGAACTACAGTAACTACTACACAGTGTTCTGTTGTGTTGTTAGGACTCTTTTCAACCCCAGTTTAGGTTCTGTTGTGTTGTTAGGACTCTTTTCAACCCCAGTTTAGGTTATGTTGTGTTAGGACTCTTTTCAACCCCAGTTTAGGTTCTGTTGTGTTGTTAGGACTCTTTTCAACCCCAGTTTAGGTTCTGTTGTGTTAGGACTCTTTTCAACCCCAGTTTAGGTTCTGTTGTGTTGTTTTCAACCCCAGTTTAGATTCTGATGTGTTAGGATTATTTTCAACCCCAGTTTAGGTTCTGTTGTGTTAGGACTCTTTTCAACCCCAGTGTAGGTTCTGTTGTGTTGTCAGGACTCTTTTCAACCCCAGTTTAGGTTCTGTTGTGTTAGGACTATTTTCAACCCCAGTGTAGGTTCTGTTGTGTTGTCAGGACTCTTTTCAACCCCAGTTTAGGTTCTGTTGTGTTGTCAGGACTCTTTTCAACCCCAGTTTAGGTTCTGTTGTGTTAGGACTCTTTTCAACCCCAGTTTAGGTTCTGTTGTGTTGTCAGGACTCTTTTCAACCAAAGTTTAGGTTCTGTTGTGTTGTCAGGACTCTTTTCAACCCCAGTTTAGGTTCTGTTGTGTTAGGACTCTTTTCAACCCCAGTTTAGGTTCTGTTGTGTTGTCAGGACTCTTTTCAACCCCAGTTTAGGTTCTGTTGTGTTGTCAGGACTCTTTTCAACCCCAGTTTAGGTTCTGTTGTGTTGTCAGGACTCTTTTCAACCCCAGTTCCAGGGAAATCAGCAGAGAATCAGACAGAAAGTGTGGCTGTAGCCCAGTCCTACATTAGACAGAAAGAGTGGCTGTAGCCCAGTCCTACATTAGACTGAAAGAGTGGCTGTAGCCCAGTCCTACATTAGACTGTAGCCCAGTCCTACATTAGACTGTAGCCCAGTCCTACATTAGCCCAGACTACATTAGCCCAGCCCAGTCCTACATTAGACTGTAGCCCACTGTAGCCCTACATTAGACTGTAGCCCAGTCCTACAGACTGTAGCCCTGTAGCCCAGTCCTACATTAGACTGTAGCCCAGTGGCCTGGCCCATACATTAGACTGTAGCCCAGTCCTACATTAGACTGGCCCAGTCCTACATTAGCCTGTAGCCCAGTCCTACAGACTGTAGCCCAGTCCTACATTTAGACTGTAGCCCAGTCCTACATTAGACTGTAGCCCAGTCCTACATTAGACTGTAGCCCAGTCCTACATTAGACTGTAGCCCAGTCCTACATTAGACTGTAGCCCAGTCCTACATTAGACTGTAGCCCAGTCCTACATTAGACTGTAGCCCAGTCCTACATTAGACTGTAGCCCAGTCTTACATTAGACTGTAGCCCAGTCCTACATTAGACTGTAGCCCAGTCCTACATTAGACTGTAGCCCAGTCCTACATTAGACTGTAGCCCAGTCCTACATTAGACTGTAGCCCAGTCCTACATTAGACTGTAGCCCAGTCCTACATTAGACTGTAGCCCAGTCCTACATTAGACTGTGGCCCAGTCCTACATTAGACTGTAGCCCAGTCCTACTGTGTAGCCCAGTCCTACATTAGACTAGAGTGGCTGTAGCCCAGTCCTACATTAGACTGTAGCCCAGTCCTCCTAGCCCATTAGACTGCCCAGTCCTACAGTCCTACATTAGACTGTAGCCCAGTCCTACATTAGACTGTAGCCCAGTCCTACATTAGACTGTAGCCCAGTCCTACATTAGACTGTAGCCCAGTCCTACATTTAGACTGTAGCCCAGTCCTACATTAGACTGTAGCCCAGTCCTACATTAGACTGTAGCCCAGACTGTAGCCCAGTAGACTGTAGCCCAGTACATTAGACTGTAGCCCAGTCCTACATTAGACTGTAGCCCAGCCCAGTCTACATTAGACTGTAGCCCAGTCCTACATTAGACTGTAGCCCAGTCCTACATTAGACTGTAGCCCAGTCCTACATTAGACTGTAGCCCAGTCCTACATTAGACTGTAGCCCAGTCCTACATTAGACTGTAGCCCAGTCCTACATTAGACTGTAGCCACAGTCCTACATTAGACTGTAGCCCAGTCCTACATTAGACTGTAGCCCAGACTGTAGCCCAGTCCTACATTAGACTGTAGCCCAGCCATTAGACTGTAGCCCAGTCCTACATTAGACTGTAGCCCAGTCCTACATTAGACTGAAGTAGCCCAGTCCTACATTAGACTGTAGCCCAGTCCTACATTAGACTGTAGCCCAGTCCTACATTAGACTGTAGCCCAGTCCTACATTAGACTGTAGCCCAGTCCTACATTAGACTGTAGCCCAGTCCTACATTAGACTGTAGCCCAGTCCTACATTAGACTGTAGCCCAGTCCTACCTGAGCCCAGTCCTACATTAGACTGTAGCCCAGTCCTACATTAGACTGTAGCCCAGTCCTACATTAGACTGTAGCCCAGACTGTAGCCCAGTCCTACATTAGACTGAAAGTGGCCCAGTCCTACATTACAGTGGCTGTAGCCCAGTCTACATTACATTAGAGACTGTAGCCCAGTCCAGCCCAGTCCTACATTAGACTGTAGCCCAGTACATTAGACTGTAGCCCAGTCCTACATTAGACTGTAGCCCAGTCCTACATTAGACTGTAGCCCAGTCCTACACTGTAGCCCAGTCCTACATTAGACTGTAGCCCAGTCCTACATTAGACTGTAGCCCAGCCCTGTAGCCCCTACATTAGACTGTAGCCCAGTCCTACATAGACTAGACTGTAGCCCAGTCCTACATTAGACTGTAGCCCAGTCCTACATTAGACTGTAGCCCAGTCCTACATTAGACTGTAGCCCAGTCCTAGACTGTAGCCCAGTCCCATTAGACTGTAGCCCTACATTAGACTGTAGCCCAGTCCTACATTAGACTGTAGCCCAGTCCTACATTAGACTGTAGCCCAGTCCTACATTAGACTGTAGCCCAGTCCTACATTAGACTGTAGCCCAGTCCTACATTAGACTGTAGCCCAGTCCTACATTAGACTGCCCAGTCCTACAAAGAGTGGACTGTAGCCCAGTCCTACATTAGACTGAAAGAGTGGCTGTAGCCCAGTCCTACATTAGACTGTAGCCCAGTCCCAGTCCTACATTAGACTGTAGCCCAGTCCTACATTAGACTGTAGCCCAGTCCTACATTAGACTGTAGCCCAGTCCTACATTAGACTGTAGCCCAGCCCAGTCTACATTAGCCCAGTCCTACATTAGACTGTAGCCCAGTCCTACATTAGACTGTAGCCCAGTCCTACATTAGACTGTAGCCCAGTCCCATTAGCCCAGTCCTACAGACTAGTGTAGCCCAGTCCTACATTAGACTGTAGCCCAGTCCTACATTAGACTGTAGCCCAGTCCTACATTAGACTGTAGCCCAGTCCTGTAGCCCAGTTACAGACTGTAGCCCAGTCCTACATTAGACTGAGCAGAGTGGCTGTAGCCCAGTCCTACATTAGACTGTAGCCCAGTCCTACATTAGACTGTAGCCCAGTCCTACATTAGACTGTAGCCCAGTCCTACATTAGACTGTAGCCCAAGAGTGGCTGTAGCCCAGTCCTACATTAGACTGTAGCCCAGTCCTACATTAGACTGTAGCCCAGTCCTACATTAGACTGTAGCCCAGTCCTACATTAGACTGCCCAACATTAGACTGTAGCCCAGCTGACTAGCCCAGTCCTACATTAGACTGTAGCCCAGTCCTACATTAGACTGTAGCCCAGTCCTACATTAGACTGTAGCCCAGTCCTACATTAGACTGTAGCCCAGTCCTACATTAGACTGTAGCCCAGTCCTACATTAGACTGTAGCCCAGTCCTACATTAGACTGAAAGAGTGGCTGTAGCCCAGTCCTACATTAGACTGAAAGAGTGGCTGTGTGAAACCCCCTTCTTTTCTTTGTTTTTCATTGTAAAAGGGTCTCAGTCAATCCCAGTCACATCCAGTTTTCTGTCATTGCTGCAATTAAGTCAATTAAGAGACCGTTGATGAATGATTCAGGTCAACATCCCAGAATAGCACCCTATCCCCTGTTTAGTGCCCTGCTTTTGAGCAGGGGCCATTGGGCACTGGTAAAGAGTAGTGCACTAAACAGGAAATAGGAATCCATTTGGGACACTATACACTAATGTCTCTGTCGTCTAAAGACAATTAAAGGGGATCGTTAAGAAGAACAAAACCCCTCCCCCTTTTTTTTAATGCTAATTTAAATATTTCAACAGTTTCAATAAAGTCTAGCCTATGACATCACGTCTTCATTTAAAGACCAACACTTTTTTCTCCCTTTTGTCTCCTGTTGTTGTCGTGGTTACCCTTTCAAAGATGTACAGCCTGGTAATTCTATACCCTTTTGTCTCCTGTTGTTGTCGTGGTTACCCTTTCAAAGATGTACAGCCTGGTAATTCTATACCCTTTTGTCTCCTGTTGTTGTCGTGGTTACCCTTTCAAAGATGTACAGCCTGGTAATTCTATACCCTTTTGTCTCCTGTTGTTGTCGTGGTTACCCTTTCAAAGATGTACAGCCTGGTAATTCTATACCCTTTTGTCTCCTGTTGTTGTCGTGTTACCCTTTCAAAGATGTACAGCCTGGTAATTCTATACCCTTTTGTCTCCTGTTGTTGTCTTACCCTTTCAAAGATGTACAGCCTGGTAATTCTATACCCTTTTGTCTCCTGTTGTTGTCGTGGTTACCCTTTCAAAGATGTACAGCCTGGTAATTCTATACTCTTTTGTCTCCTGTTGTTGTCGTGGTTACCCTTTCAAAGATGTACAGCCTGGTAATTCTATACCCTTTTGTCTCCTTTTGTTGTCGTGGTTAACCTTTCAAAGATGTACAGCCTGGTAATTCTATACTCTTTTGTCTCCTGTTGTTGTCGTGGTTACCCTTTCAAAGATGTACAGCCTGGTAATTCTATACCCACGCACCACTGCGAACGGGTTTATTTGACTACGTTTTCGACTACTCACACCCCTGTTAAAGACCCGAGTGGTCGATAACGTTGTCAAATAAACCAATCACATTGTAGTATAAGATAAAATGCAAGGGGGGGTCTCTTTTCACATTTTATTTAAAAACCAGCACATGCTGAGAGACAGTGGATATGTGTACTGGTATGTCGTCTTACGGAGCTTCACACTTGGCAAAGGATCCCTTGGAGTCCTTCCCACAGTTCCCGTAGGGATCTCCTGCCGAGTTGACTCTCTCAAAGCAGATCCCTGGGGCGGGCTTGGCTCCTATCAGACATGGGGGACATATAACATCAGAGACAGACTGTAACTTCTCGGCCTTATCTGATATCGTTTTTCTGTGGTTTCCTCATATCCTCCTCTCCTCGAGGCTCCTCTCCTCCTTCTCAAACCCGTTGGGGAGGAGCGGATTCGAAGCTCCTCTCCTCCTTCTCAAACCCATTGGGAAGGAGCAGATTCGAAGCTCCTCTCCTCCTTCTCAAACCCATTGGGGAGGAGCGGATTCAAGGCTCCTCTCCTAGGACCTTGCGCCATGTGTTTTGAGAAAAAGACAAGTATAGAGGTTGTCAGCAATCCAGGCTAGGGAAATCTGAACTCAGAGTGGAACATCCCTCAGTGTTGTACAACAGGAAATCATCTGAACTCAGAGTGGAACATCCCTCAGTGTTGTACAACAGCGAAATAATCTGAAGTCAGACTGAAACATCTCTCGGTGTTGTACAACAGTTTTCCCTCCCAACCTGTAGGGGGCTCCACTCTCCACAAGATTTGCAAAATGACAGTACATTTCCCAAAATTCCCAGGTTTTCCAGAAATTCTGTTTGGAGCATTCTGGATTGCTGCTTATTCACTTCTACATTTTAATTTGATTTATTTATTTATTTCACCTTTATTTAACCAAGTAGACCAGTTGAAAAACAAGTTCTCATTTACAACTGTGACCTGGCCAAGATAAAGCAAAGCAGTGCAACACAGACAACAACACAGAGTTACACATGGGATACTTGCAAGAGTCTTCCAACCAAGATGTCTGGTAAACCTGGGATTTTTTTGTGTGAGAGTGAACAGAATGTTGCGTCCCTGCTCTATACTCACCCTGTCCCCAGATAGTGATCAGACCCTGTTCTCTACTCACCCTGACCCCAGAGAGTGATCAGACCCTGTTCTGTACTCACCCTGTCCCCAGAGAGTGATCAGAACCTGTTCTGTACTCACCCTGTCCCCTGTTCTCAGCCTCCAGTATTTATGCTGCAGTAGTTTATGTGTCGGGGGGCTAGGGTCAGTTTGTTATATCTGGAGTACTTCTCCTGTCCTATTCGGTGTCCTGTGTGAATCTAAGTGTGCGTTTTCTAATTGTCTCCTTCTCTCTTTCTTTCTCTCTTTCGGAGGACCTGAGCCCTAGGACCTGAGCTCCAGGACTACCTGACATGATGACTCCTTGCTGTCCCCAGTCCATCTGACCGTGCTGCTGCTCCAGTTTCAACTGTTCTGCCTTATTATTATACGACCATGCTGGTCATTTATGAACATTTGAACATCTTGGCCATGTTCTGTTATAATCTCCACCTGGCACAGCCAGAAGAGGACTGGCCACCCCACATAGCCTGGTTCCTCTCTAGGTTTCTTCCTAGGTTTTGGCCTTTCTAGGGAGTTTTTCCTAGCCACCGTGCTTCTACACCTGCATTGCTTGCTGTTTGGGGTTTTAGGCTGGGTTTCTGTACAGCACTTTGAGATATCAGCTGATGTACGAAGGGCTATATAAATAAATTTGATTTGATTTGATTTGATATTGATCAGACCCTGTTCTCTACTCACCCTGACCCCAGAGAGTGATCAGACCCTGTTCTCTACTCACCCTGTCCCCAGATAGTGATCAGACCCTGTTCTCTACTCACCCTGACCCCAGAGAGTGATCAGACCCTGTTCTCTACTCACCCTGTCCCCAGAGAGTGATCAGACCCTGTTCTCTCTCATTCACCCCAGAGAGTGATCAGACCCTGTCCCCTGTCCCCAGATAGTGATCAGACCCTGTTCTCTACTCACCCTGTCCCCAGAGAGTGATCGGACCCTGTTCTCTACTCACCCTGACCCCAGAGAGTGATCAGACCCTGTTCTCTACTCACCCTGTCCCCAGATAGTGATCAGACCCTGTTCTCTACTCACCCTGTCCCCAGAGAGTGATCAGACTCTGTTCTCTACTCACCCTGTCCCCAGGGAGTGATCAGACCCTGTTCTCTACTCACCCTGGCCCCAGAGAGTGATCAGACCCTGTTCTCTACTCACCCTGACCCCAGAGAGTAATCAGACCCTGTTCTGTACTCACCCTGGCCCCAGAGAGTGATCAGACCCTGTTCTCTACTCACCCTGGCCCCAGAGAGTGATCATACCCTGTTCTCTACTCACCCTGGCCCCAGAGAGTGATCAGACCCTGTTCTCTACTCACCCTGGCCCCAGAGAGTGATCAGACCCTGTTCTCTACTCACCCTGGCCCCAGAGAGTAATCAGACCCTGTTCTCTACTCACCCTGACCCCAGAGAGTGATCAGACCCTGTTCTCTACTCACCCTGTCCCCAGAGAGTAATCAGACCCTGTTCTCTACTCACCCTGTCCCCAGAGAGTGATCAGACCCTGTTCTCTACTCACCCTGTCCCCAGAGAGTGATCAGACCCTGTTCTCTACTCACCCTGGCCCCAGAGAGTAATCAGACCCTGTTCTCTACTCACCCTGACCCCAGAGAGTGATCAGACCCTGTTCTCTACTCACCCTGGCCCCAGAGAGTGATCAGACCCTGTTCTCTACTCACCCTGTCCCCAGAGAGTGATCAGACCCTGTTCTCTACTCACCCTGGCCCCAGAGAGTGATCAGACCCTGTTCTCTACTCACCCTGGCCCCCCTGTTCTCTACTCACCCCCAGAGAGTGATCAGACCCTGTTCTCTACTCACCCTGGCCCCAGATAGTGATCAGACCCTGTTCTCTACTCACCCTGTCCCCAGATAGTGATCAGACCCTGTTCTCTACCCTCACCCTGGCCCCAGAGAGTGATCAGACCCTGTTCTCTACTCACCCTGACCCCAGAGAGTGATCAGACCCTGTTCTCTACTCACCCTGGCCCCAGAGAGTGATCAGACCCTGTTCTCTACTCACCCTGGCCCCAGAGAGTGATCAGACCCTGTTCTCTACTCACCCCCTGGCCCCAGAGAGTGATCAGACCCTGTTCTCTACTCACCCTGGCCCCAGAGAGTGATCAGACCCTGTTCTCTACTCACCCTGGCCCCAGATAGTGATCAGACCCTGTTCTCTACTCACCCTGTCCCCAGATAGTGATCAGACCCTGTTCTCTACTCACCCTGACCCCAGGGAGTGATCAGACCCTGTCCTCTACTCACCCTGGCCCCAGAGAGTGATCAGACCCTGTTCTCTACTCACCCTGACCCCAGAGAGTGATGCACTGCTGTTCGTGTGTCTGGCAGATCCCATTGTAGCAGTGTCCGTCCACATTGTGACAGGCGTGCCCGTCATGCAGGTACACATTAGCAGGGCAATGGGGGTTGGCGCCGGTACAGAACTCTGGCAGGTCACATGAGTTACTCGAATCCCTGCACGGGGTGCCCGCTGCTTTCAGCTACAGACAGGTAGGCGGGCAGATAGACAGGCACACAGGCAGACAGACAAGCAGACAGACAGATAAGGAGGTGAGGCCTTGAGAGGCATGGAGGTCTGAAGTCTAAGAGAAACAGAAGAGGACAGACTACTTAACTTACCTACTACTAACCCTACCCATTACATATGATTATAGAGTATCAAACAACTAGCCTAGCTACTACCTATGATTATAGATGATCAAACAAACAACTAGCCTAGCTACAACAAATGATGATAGCTTATAAATCAACTAGCCTAGCTACTACCTATGATTATAGATTGTCAAACAACTAGCCTAGCTACTACCTATGATTATAGATTATCAAACAACTAGCCTAGCTACTACATATGATTATAGAGGATCAAACAACTAGCCTAGCTACTACCTATGATTATAGATTATCAAACAAACAACTAGCCTAGCTACTACCTATGATTATAGATTATCAAACAAACAAATAGCCTAGCTACTACCTATGATTATAGATTATCAAACAAACAAATAGCCTAGCTACTACATATGATTATAGAGTATCAAACAACTAGCCTAGCTACTACATATGATTATAGAGTACCAAACAACTAGCCTAGCTACTACATATGGTTATAGATTATCAAACAAACAACTCCAACTTTAAGGCATATTCCCCTTTTGATACCACTAGGACTTTAAGCCATTATGTGTGTATGTGTGTGTGTGTGTGTGTGTGTGTGTGTGTGTGTGTGTGTGTGTGTGTGTGTGTGTGTGTGTGTGTGTGTGTGTGTGTGTGTGTGTGTGTGTGTTGTGTGTGTGTGTGTGTGTGTGTGTGTGTGTGTGTGTGTGTGTGTGTGTGTGTGTGTGTGTACGCAGGCAGTGTGTGCACTGTCCGTGTGTGTGTGTGTGTGTGTGTGTGTGAGAAACAGGACCCCTTCCTGTGAAAATAAAGATTGAAGAAGATGTGAGTTTAAATGAGGGCTGTTGGCCAGCAGGTCAGTCAGTCTCCTACCAGGCAGTCATGACAGCACTGTCCGTGAGCACACACAGCATCCCCCTTCAGAGTACAGGTTGTAGAGTTACAGCACGGGTTCATACACTCCTGGAGAGAGGAGAGGAGGGGAGGGAGAGAGGGGGAGAGGGGGGGGAGAGAGGGGGAGAGAGGGGGGAGGGGAGGGGAGAGGGGAGAGGGGAGAGGGGAGAGGGGGAGAGGGGAGGGGAGAGGGGGGAGAGGAGGAGAGGAGGGGGGAGGGGAGAGAGGAGAGGTGGAGAGAGAGAGGGGAGAGGGAGGGGGAGAGGGGAGAGAGGGAGAGGGGAGAGGGGAGGGGGGAGAGGGGGAGAGGAGGGGAGAGGGGAGGGGGAGGGGGAGAGGGGGAGAGGGGAGAGGAGAGGGGGAGGGGGAGAGAGGGGAGAGGGAGAGAGGGGGGAGAGGGGAGAGGGGGAGAGGGGAGAGAGGGAGAGGGGAGAGAGGGAGGGGAGGGGGAGAGGGGGAGAGGAGAGAGGGGGAGAGGGAGAGAGAGAGAGTGAGAGGCGGGGGGAGAGAGGAGAGGTGGGGAGAGAGAGGAGAGGAAGAAGGGGTTTACAAACCACCCAGATTAGATGTAATCTGAGAACACACGCACAGCTCTAATGTTATCAGAGGGAACCCCACGCCAGGTCGTATTATATTCCTCCTCTCCTCCCTGGCAGAGGTCAGACAGTCAGGTAGAGTTACGTCCTGAAAGGATTTCTTCAACAACAGCTTCGGACAGGGAACACGGTCCCAGGTCCCCGTTGATGTGACATATCCTCCGTGGAACAGTGGAGGTATGGACATCTGGTCTACATTATGCATTATCAGAACCCATCACTCGACCAATCAGCAGCTCTGGAACCCTGCACTCTACCAATCAGCAGCTCTGGAAACCTGCACTCTACCAATCAGCAGCTCTGGAACCCTGTACTCTACCAATCAGCAGCTCTGGAACTCTGCACTCTACCAATCAGCAGCTCTGAAACCCTGCATTGTACCAATCAGGAACTATGAATCATGACAAAATGGAACAGGGTTCAGATCATGTGATAAGGAACTATGAATCATGACAGAATGGAACAGGGTTCAGATCATGTGATAAGGAACTATGAATCATGACAGAATGGAACAGGGTTCAGATCATGTGATAAGGAACTATGAATCATGACAGAATGGAACAGGGTTCAGATCATGTGATAAGGAACTATGAATCGTGACAGAATGTCCCATTCCATCCCTGTCCCATTCCATCCCTGTCCCATTCCTCCCTGTCCCATTCCAGCCCCGTCTCATTTCATCTCTGTCCCGTTCCAGGACTTGAACCCACAACCTTGATGTTGTTAGACCACTTCCTATCTCCACTCATCTCAGAACAGCTTGGTTTGGTTCAGCTTGGCTCAGAACAGCTTGGCACGGGGCAGTCGTGGTTTGGTTCAGCTTTGCTCCAAACAGCTTGGCACGGGGAAGTAGTGGTTTGGTTCAGCTTGGCTCAGGGCAGTAGTGGTTTGGTTCAGCTTGACTCAGAACAGCTTGGTTTGGTTCAGCTTGGCTCAGAACAGCTTGGTTTGGTTCAGCTTGGCTCAGGGCAGTAGTGGCTTGGTTCAGCTTGGCTCAGGGCAGTAGTGGTTTAGTTCAGCTTGGCTCAGGGCAGTAGTGGTTTAGTTCAGCTTGGCTCAGGGCAGTAGTGGTTTGGTTCTGCTTGGCTCAGGGCAGTAGTGGTTTGGTTCAGCTTGGCTCAGGGCAGTAGTGGATTGGTTTAGCTTGGCTCAGGGCAGTAGTGGTTTGGTTAAGCTTGGCTCAGGGCAGAAGTGGTTTAGTTCAGCTTGGCTCAGGGCAATAGTGGCTTGGTTCAGCTTGGCTCGGGGCAGTAGTGGTTTGGTTCAGCTTGGCTCAGGGCAGTAGTGGTTTGGCTCAGCTTGGCTCAGGGCAGTAATGGTTTGGTTCAGCTTGGCTCAGGGCAGTAGTGGTTTGGTTCAGCTTGGCTCAGGGCAGTAAGGGTTTGTTTCAGCTTGGCTCAGGGCAGCTTGGCTCAGGGCAGTAGTGGTTTGGTTCAGCTTGGCTCAGGGCAGTAGTGGTTTAGTTCAGCTTGGCTCAGGGCAGTAGTGGTTTGGTTCAGCTTGGCTCAGGGCAGTAGTGGTTTGGTTCAGCTTGGCTCAGGGCAGTAGTGGTTTGGCTCAGCTTGGCTCAGGGCAGTAATGGTTTGGTTCAGCTTGGCTCAGGGCAGTAGTGGTTTGGTTCAGCTTGGCTCAGGTCAGTAATGGTTTGGTTCAGCTTGGCTCAGGGCAGTAGTGGTTTGGTTCAGCTTGGCTCAGGGCAGTAATGGTTTGGTTCAGCTTGGCTCAGGGCAGTAGTGGTTTGGTTCAGCTTGGCTCAGGGCAGTAGTGGTTTGGTTCAGCTTGGCTCAGGGCAGTAGTGGTTTGGTTCAGCTTGGCTCAGGGCATTAGTGGTTTGGTTCAGCTTGACTCAGAACAGCATGGTTTGGTTCAGCTTGGCTCAGAACAGCTTGGTTTGGTTCAGCTTGGCTCAGGGCAGTAGTGGCTTGGTTTAGCTTGGCTCAGGGCAGTAGTGGTTTAGTTCAGCTTGGCACAGGGCAGTAGTGGTTTGGTTGAGCTTGGCTCAGGGCAGTAGTGGTTTGGTTCAGCTTGGCTCAGGGCAATAGTGGTTTGGTTCAGCTTGACTCAGAACAGCATGGTTTGGTTCAGCTTGGCTCAGAACAGCTTGGTTTGGTTCAGCTTGGCTCAGGGCAGTAGTGGCTTGGTTCAGCTTGGCTCAGGGCAGTAGTGGTTTAGTTCAGCTTGGCTCAGGGCAGTAGTGGTTTGGTTCAGCTTGGCTCAGGGCAGT
Organism: Oncorhynchus tshawytscha; assembly: GCF_018296145.1. Classification (NCBI taxonomy): domain Eukaryota; kingdom Metazoa; phylum Chordata; class Actinopteri; order Salmoniformes; family Salmonidae; genus Oncorhynchus; species Oncorhynchus tshawytscha. The sequence continues at coordinate 179,385 of NW_024609691.1, forward strand.
AGTGGTTTGGTTCAGCTTGGCTCAGGGCAGTAGTGGATTGGTTTAGCTTGGCTCAGGGCAGTAGTGGTTTGGTTCAGCTTGGCTCAGGGCAGTAGGGGTTTAGTTCAGCTTGGGTCAGGGCAATAGTGGCTTGGTTCAGCTTGGCTCAGGGCAGTAGTGGTTTGGTTCAGCTTGGCTCAGAACAGTAGTGGTTTGGTTCAGCTTGGCTCAGGGCAGTAGTGGCTTGGTTTAGCTTGGCTCAGGGCAGTAGTGGTTTAGTTCAGCTTGTCTCAGGGCAGTAGTGGTTTGGTTCAGCTTGGCTCAGGGCAGTAGTGGTTTGGTTCAGCTTGGCTCAGGGCAGTAGTGGTTTGGTTCAGCTTGACTCAGAACAGCATGGTTTGGTTCTGCTTGGCTCAGAACAGCTTGGTTTGGTTCAGCTTGGCTCAGGGCAGTAGTGGCTTGGTTCAGCTTGGCTCAGGGCAGTAGTGGTTTAGTTCAGCTTGGCTCAGGGCAGTAGTGGTTTGGTTCAGCTTGGCTCAGGGCAGTAGTGGTTTAGTTCAGCTTGGCTCAGGGCAGTAGTGGTTTGGTTCAGCTTGGCTCAGGGCAGTAGTGGTTTAGTTCAGCTTGGCTCAGGGCAATAGTGTCTTGGTTCAGCTTTGCTCAGGGCAGTAGTGGTTTGGTTCAGCTTGGCTCAGGGCAGTAGTGGTTTGGTACAGCTTGGCTCAGGGCAGTAATGGTTTGGTTCAGCTTGGCTCAGGGCAGTAGTGGTTTAGTTCAGCTTGGCTCAGGGCAGTAATGGTATGGTTCAGCTTGGCTCAGGGCAGTAGTGGTTTGGTTCAGCTTGGCTCAGGGCAGTAGTGGTTTGGTTCAGCTTGGCTCAGGGCAGTAGTGGTTTGGTTCAGCTTGGCTCAGGGCAGTAGTGGCTTGGTTCAGCTTGGCTCAGGGCAGTAATGGTTTGGTTCAGCTTGGCTCAGAACAGTAGTGGTTTGGTTCAGTTTGGCTCAGAACAGTAGTGGTTTGGTTCAGTTTGGCTCAGGGCAGTAATGGTTTGGTTCAGCTTGACTCAGAACAGCATGGTTTGGTTCAGCTTGGATCAGAACAGCTTGGTTTGGTTCAGCTTGGCTCAGGGCAGTAGTGGCTTGGTTTAGCTTGGCTCAGGGCAGTAGTGGTTTAGTTCAGCTTGGCTCAGGGCAGTAGTGGTTTGGTTCAGCTTGGCTCAGGGCAGTAGTGGTTTGGTTCAGCTTGGCTCAGGGCAGTAGTGGTTTGGTTCAGCTTGACTCAGAACAGCATGGTTTGGTTCAGCTTGGCTCAGAACAGCTTGGTTTGGTTCAGCTTGGCTCAGGACAGTAGTGGTTTGGTTCAGCTTGGCTCAGGGCAGTAATGGTTTGGTTCAGCTTGGCTCAGGGCAGTAATGGTTTGGTTCAGCTTGGCTCAGAACAGTAGTGGTTTGGTTCAGCTTGGCTCAGGGCAGTAATGGCTTGGTTCAGTTTGGCTCAGAACAGTAATGGTTTGGTTCAGCTTGGCTCAGGGCAGTAGTGGTTTGGTTCAGCTTGGCTCAGGGCAGTAATGGTTTGGTTCAGCTTGGCTCAGGGCAGTAGTGGTTTGGTTCAGCTTGGCTCAGGGCAGTAGTGGATTGGTTCAGCTTGGCTCAGGGCAGTAATGGTTTGGTTCAGCTTGGCTCAGGCAGGGCAGTAGTGGTTTGGTTCAGCTTGGCTCAGAACAGTAGTGGTTTGGTTCAGCTTGGCTCAGGGCAGTAGTGGATTGGTTCAGCTTGGCTCAGGGCAGTAATGGTTTGGTTCAGCTTGGCTCAGGGCAGTAATGGTTTGGTTCAGCTTGGCTCAGGGCAGTAGTGGTTTGGTTCAGCTTGGCTCAGGGCAGTAGTGTTAATATAGTGTTAATGTGTCCCATCCCATTGCATCCCTACTATGACAACACAGGACAACTTCCTACCTCCAGTTCTCCACAGTCACACTCCTCTCCTTCCTCCACGTATCCGTTGCCACACTTCTGTCCCCCGTAGAGAACCTTGACCTCAGGCATGTTGAACAGACACATCCCAACGCCCTTCTCCAGACTGGCAGACAGATCCTTTATACTACAGGAGCTGAATACTGTAGGGAACGGGTAGCTGGAGAGGAGAGAGAGAGAGGAGAACTACTGAATACTGTAGGGAACAGGTACCTGGAGAGGAGAGAGAGAGAGGAGAACTACTGAATACTGTAGGGAACCTTGTACATAGAGAGGAGAGAGAGAGAGGAGAACTACTGAATACTGTAGGGAACAGGTGGAATGGGGTAGGGAATGGGCACCTGGGGAGTGTGGATTGTTGAAGGGAAATGTGTCATGTGTTTTATCCAAACCCTCTGAAAGACACACTCAGAGGTCAGAGAGGAGCAGAGGGTGAGAAACAGACAGAGAGAGAGAGAGAGAGAGAGAGACAGAGACAGAGACAGAGACAGAGACAGAGACAGAGACAGAGACAGAGACAGAGACAGAGACAGAGACAGAGACAGAGACAGAGACAGAGACAGAGACAGAGAGCGAGAGAGAGAGAGAGAGAGAGAGAGAGAGAGAGTAGATTGAGAGAGAGAGAGAGAGGTAGAGAGATCTCTTTGGCTAGAGAGGTAGAGAGATAGAGTTAGAGAGAGAGAGAGAGAGAGAAAGACAGAGACAGAGACATGATCAAAGACAGAGTAGAGACAGACAGAGAAAGAGAGAGACAGAAGAGAGAGAGAGAGAGAGAGAGACAGAGAGAGAGACAGAGAAGAGAGAGAGAGAGACATAGGTAGAGAGAGAGAGAGAGAAGAGAGAGTGGAGTTGATGAGTACATTTGTACATTGTTAGAACACTGTATATATATATAATATGACATTTGTAATGTCTTTACTGAAACTTCTGTATGTGTAATGTTTACTGTTAATTTTTGTTGTTTTTCACTTTATATATTCACTTTGTATGTTGTCTATCACTTAGCTTTGGCAATGTTAACACATCTTCCCATGCCAATAAAGCCCTTTTGGAACCAGAGAGAGAGAGAGAGTGACCCCAAGAGAGAAAGAGTGAGAGAAGATTTGAGAGAGAGAGAGAGAGAGAGAGAGAGAGGTAGAGAGACAGTCAACAGTAACCTTGGGAAAATCCTCTGCATTATCATTAACAGCAGACTCGTACATTTCCTCAATGAAAACAATGTACTGAGCAAATGTCAAATTGTCTTTTTACCAAATTACCGTACGACAGACCAAGTATTCACCCTGCACACCCTAATTGACAACCAAACAAACCAAAACAAAGGCAAAGTCTTCTCATGCTTTGTTGATTTCAAAAACGCCATCGACTCAATTTGGCATGAGGGTCTGATATACAAACTGATGGAAAGTGGTGTTGGGGGTAAAACATACGACATTATAAAATCCATGTACACAAACAACAAGTGTGCGGTTAAAATTGGCAAAAAACACACACATTTCTTCACACAGGGTCGTGGGGTGAGACAGGGATGCAGCTTAAGCCCCACCCTCTTCAACATATATATCAACGAATTGGCGCGGGCACTAGAAAAGTCTGCAGCACCCGGCCTCACCCTACTAGAATCCGAAGTCAAATGTCTGCTGTTTGATGATGATCTGGTGCTTCTGTCACCAACCAAGGAGGGCCTACAGCAGCACCTAGATCTTATGCACAGATTCTGTCAGACCTGGGCCCTGACAGTAAACCTCAGTAAGACCAAAATAATGGTGTTTCAAAAAAGGTCCAGTCACCAGGACCACAAATACAAATTCCATCTAGACACTGTTGCCCTAGAGCACACAAAAAACTATACATACCTTGGCCTAAACATCAGCGCCACAGGTAACTTCCACAAAGCTGTGAACGATCTGAGAGACAAGGCAAGAAGGGCATTCTATGCCATCAAAAGGAACATAAATTTCAACATACCAATTAGGATTTGGCTAAAAATACTTGAATCAGTCATAAAGCCCATTGCCCTTTATGGTTGTGAGGTCTGGGGTCCGCTCACCAACCAAGACTTCACAAAATTGGACAAACACCAAATTGAGACTTTGCACGCAGAATTCTGCAAAAATATCCTCCGTGTACAACGTAGAACACCAAATAATGCATGCAGAGCAGAATTAGGCCGATACCCACTAATTATCAAAATCCAGAAAAGAGCTGTTAAATTCTACAACCACCTAAAAGGAAGCGATTCACAAACCTTCCATAACAAAGCCATCACCTACAGAGAGATGAACCTGGAGAAGAGTCCCCTAAGCAAGCTGGTCCTGGGGCTCTGTTCACAAACACAAACACACCCTACAGAGCCCCAGGGCAGCAGCACAATTAGACCCAACCAAATCATGAGAAAACAAAAAGATAATTACTTGACACATTGGAAAGAATTAACAAAAAAAACAGAGCAAACTAGAATGCTATTTGGCCCTAAACAGAGAGTACCCAGCGGCAGAATACCTGACCACTGTGACTGACCCAAAATTAAGGAAAGCTTTGACTATGTACAGACTCAGTGAGCATAGCCTTGCTATTGAGAAAGGCCGCCGTAGGCAGACATGGCTCTCAAGAGAAGACAGGCTATGTGCTCACTGCCCACAAAATGAGGTGGAAACTGAGCTGCACTTCCTAACCTCCTGCCCAATGTATGACCATATTAGAGAGACATATTTCCCTCAGATTACACAGATCCACAAAGAATTCGAAAACAAATCCAATTTTGATAAACTCCCATATCTACTGGGTGAAATTCCACAGTGTGCCATCACAGCAGCAAGATTTGTGACCTGTTGCCACAAGAAAAGGGCAACCAGTGAAGAACAAACACCATTGTAAATACAACCCATATTTATGCTTATTTATTTTATCTTGTGTCCTTTAACCATTTGTACATTGTTAAAACACTGTATATATATAATATGACATTTATAATGTCTTTATTGTTTTGAAACTTCTGTATGTGTAATGTTTACTGTTAATTTTTATTGTTTATTTCACTTTATATATTCACTTTATATATTATCTACCTCACTTGCTTTGGCAATGTTAACACATGTTTCCCATGCCAATAAAGCCCTTGAATCGAATTGAATTGAATTGACAGAGGTAGAGAGAGAGAGAGAGAGAGAGAGAGAGAGGTAGAGAGAGAGAGAGAGAGAGAGAGAGAGAGAGAGAGAGAGAGAGAGAGAGTAGAGAGAGAGAGAGAGATAGAGAGGTAGAGAGAGAGAGAGAGAGAGAGAGAGAGAGAGAGAGATAGAGAGGTAGAGAGAGAGAGATAGAGAGAGAGAGAGAGAGAGAGAGAGAGAGAGAGAGAGAGAGAGAGAGAGAGAGAGAGAGAGATAGAGAGAGAGAGAGAGAGAGAGAGAGAGAGAGAGAGAGAGAGAGAGAGAGAGAGAGAGAGAGAGAGAGAGAGAGAGAGAGAGAGAGACAGAGAGAGATAGAGAGAGAGAGAGACAGAGAGAGGGAAAGACAGAGAAAGTCAAACCTAACAAGTTCTCTCACCACCCATACATCTAGACAAAGAGAAAGAGGAATACCTATAAATCTAGGGATTTTTTTGTGTGTTTGGGGGTCTGGAGAGGAGAGGGTGGTCTGCTCTGCTCCACAGGGAAATCAAACTGTGTGAGTGTGTGTTTGTCCTGGGCTCTGTCTGACAAAACCTTTCTTCCAGACCTCATACAGCTTAATGGAGCGCTGGTAATAGACTGTACTGCTGGATGGCCATGTAGTGTACGTGATGGAGGGTGTGTGTGTGTGTGAAGAGAGAGAATGTGTGTGTGTGTGTGTGTGTGTGTGTGTGTGTGCCTGTTGGTGTGTGTGCCTGTTCATACAAAGTATAACTCTTCCCTCCCATCTATCTCCTCTATCCCTTTTATCCCTATAATCTCCTCTATCCCTTTTATCCCTATAATCTCCTCTATCTCCTCTATCCCCTCTATCCTCTATCCTATCTCCTCTATCTCCTCTATCCCCTCTATCCTCTCTATCCCATCTATCCCCTCTATCCAATCTCCTCTATCTCTTCTATCTCTTCTATCCCCTCCATCCCCTCTATCCCCTCTATCCCCTCTATCCCTCTATCCCCTATCCCTCTATCCCCTCTATCTCCTTTATCCCTCTATCCCATCTGTCCCCTTTCCTCTATCCCCTCTATCCCCTTTATCCCTCTATCCCATCTGTCCCCTTTCCTCTATCCCCTCTATCCCTCTATCCCTCTATCCCTCTATCCCTCTATCCCTCTATCCCTCTATCCCTCTATCCCTCTATCCCTCTATACCTCTATACTTCTATCCCTCTATCCCCTCTATCTCCTCTATCCCTCTATCTCCTTTATCCCTCTATCCCATATGTCCCCTTCCCTCTATCTCCTCTATCACCTCTGTCCCCTTCCCTCTATCTCCTCTATCACCTCTATCCCCTCTATCTCTTCTATTTCCTCTATCCCCTCCCCTCTATAACCTCTATCCCCTCTGTCCCCTTCCCTCTATCTCCTCTATCACCTCTATCCCCTCTATCTCTTCTATCTCCTCGATCCCCTATCCTCTATAACCTCTATCCCCTCTGTCCCCATCCCTCTATCTCTTCTATCTCCTCTATCCCCTCCCTCTATAACCTCTATCCCCTCTGTCCCCATCCCTCTATCTCTTCTATCTCCTCTATCCCCTCCCCTCTATAACCTCTATCCCCTCTGTCCCCATCCCTCTATCTCTTCTATCTCCTCTATCCCCTCCCCTCTATCCCCTCTATCCCTCTATCCCCTCTATCCCCCCTCCCTCTATCTCCTCTATCCCTCTATCCCTTCCCTCTATCCCCTCTATCCCTCTATCCCTCTATCCCCTCTATCCCCTTCCCTCTATCCCTCTATCCCCTCTATCCCCTATCCCCTCTATCTCCTCTATCCCTCTACCCTCCCCTCTATCCTCCCCTCTATCCCTCTATCCCTCTATCTCCTCTCTATCCCCCTATCCCCTCTATCCCTCTATCCCTCTATCCCCTCTATCCCTCTATCCTCTATCCCTCTATCCCTCTATCCCTCTATCCCTCTATCCCTCTATCCCTCTATCCCCTCATCCCCTCTATCCCTCTATCCCCTCTATCCCTCTATCCCCTCTATCCCTCTATCCCTCTATCCTCTATCCCTCTATCCCATCTGTCCCCTTTCCCTCTATCCCTCTATCCCCTCTATCCCTCTATCCCTCTATCCCCTCTATCCCTCTATCCCTCTATCCCTCTATCCCTCTATCCCTCTATCCCCCTCTATCCCTCTATCCCTCTATCCCTCTATCCCTCTATCCCCTCTATCCCTCTATCCCCTCTATCCCCTATCCCTCTATCCCTCTATCCCCCTCTATCCCTCTATCCCCCTATCCCTCTATCCCTCTATCCCTCCCTCTATCCCTCTATCCCCCTATCCCTCTATCTCCCTCTATCCCTCTATCCCCTCTATCCCCTCTATCCCTCTATTTCCTCTATCCCCTCCCTCTATCCCTCCTCTATCCCTCTATCCCCTATCCCTCTATCCCTCTATCCCTCTATCCTCTTCTATCTCTTCTATCCCCCTCGATCCCCTATCCCTCTATAACCTCTATCCCCTCTGTCCCCATCCCTCTATCTCCTCTATCCCTCTATCCCCTCCCTCTATCCCTCTATCCCCTCTGTCCCCATCCCTCTATCTCTTCTATCTCCTCTATCCCCTCCCCTCTATCCCTCTATCCCTCTATCCCCTCTATCCCCTTCCCTCTATCCCTCTATCCCTCTATCCCTCTCCCTCTATCCCCTCTATCCCTCTATCCCTCTATCCCTCTATCCCTCTATCCCTCTATCCCTCTATCCCTCTATCCCTCTATCCCTCTATCCCTCTATCCCTCTATCCCCTCTATCCCCTCTATCCCTCTATCCCTCTATCCCTCTATCCCCCTCTATCCCTCTATCCCTCTATCCCTCTATCCCTCTATCCCTCTATCCCTCTATCCCTCTATCCCTCTATCCCTCTATCCCTCTATCCCCTCTATCCCTCTATCCCTCTATCCCCTCTATCCCTCTATCCCTCTATCCCCTATCCCTCTATCCCTCTATCCCTCTATCCCTCTATCCCTCTATCCCTCTATCCCTCTATCCCTCTATCCCT
>NW_024609691.1:195000-200000 GCF_018296145.1 Oncorhynchus tshawytscha
CTGAATACTAATACTGTAGTGATGGAAGGTAGAGAGACTGAATACTAATACTGTAGTGATGGAAGGTAGAGAGAACAGAGAGACTGAATACTAATACTGTAGTTATGGAAGGTAGAGAGAACAGAGAGACTGAATACTAATACTGTAGTGATGGAAGGTAGAGAGAACAGAGAGACTGAATACTAATACTGTAGTGGTGGAAGGTAGAGAGACTGAATACTAATACTGTAGTGGTGGAAGGTAGAGAGACTGAATACTAATACTGTAGTGATGGAAGGTAGAGAGACTGAATACTAATACTGTAGTGATGGAAGGTAGAGAGACTGAATACTAATACTGTAGTGATGGAAGGTAGAGAGAACAGAGAGACTGAATACTAATACTGTAGTGATGGAAGGTAGAGAGAACAGAGAGACTGAATACTAATACTGTAGTGATGGAAGGTAGAGAGACTGAATACTAATACTGTAGTGGTGGAAGGTAGAGAGAACAGAGAGACTGAATACTAATACTGTAGTGGTGGAAGGTAGAGAGAACAGAGAGACTGAATACTAATACTGTAGTGGTGGAAGGTAGAGAGAACAGAGAGACTGAATACTAATACTGTAGTGGTGGAAGGTAGAGAGACTGAATACTAATACTGTAGTGGTGGAAAGAGAGAACAGAGAGACTGAATACTAATACTGTAGTGGTGGAAGGTAGAGAGACTGAATACTAATACTGTAGTGGTGGAAGGTAGAGAGAACAGAGAGACTGAATACTAATACTGTAGTGATGGAAGGTAGAGAGACTGAATACTAATACTGTAGTGATGGAAGGTAGAGAGACTGAATACTAATACTGTAGTGGTGGAAGGTAGAGAGACTGAATACTAATACTGTAGTGGTGGAAGGTAGAGAGACTGAATACTAATACTGTAGTGGTGGAAGGTAGAGAGACTGAATACTAATACTGTAGTGGTGGAAGGTAGAGAGACTGAATACTAATACTGTAGTGATGGAAGGTAGAGAGACTGAATACTAATACTGTAGTGGTGGAAGGTAGAGAGAACAGAGAGACTGAATACTAATACTGTAGTGATGGAAGGTAGAGAGAACAGAGAGACTGAATACTAATACTGTAGTGGTGGAAGGTAGAGAGACTGAATACTAATACTGTAGTGGTGGAAGGTAGAGAGACTGAATACTAATACTGTAGTGATGGAAGGTAGAGAGACTGAATACTAATACTGTAGTGGTGGAAGGTAGAGAGACTGAATACTAATACTGTAGTGATGGAAGGTAGAGAGACTGAATACTAATACTGTAGTGATGGAAGGTAGAGAGAACAGAGAGACTGAATACTAATACTGTAGTGATGGAAGGTAGAGAGACTGAATACTAATACTGTAGTGGTGGAAGGTAGAGAGACTGAATACTAATACTGTAGTGGTGGAAGGTAGAGAGAACAGAGAGAGACTAATACTGTAGTTGGAAACAGTTACTAATCTGTTTGGAAATCCAACCAGAGAGACTGAACCACTAATACTGTAGTGATGGAAGGTAGAGCAGACTCACAACACACACCACACACACAACACACAATACTAATACTGTACACATGGAACACACAGAGAACAGAGACACTGAACACACACACTGTACACACACACACACACACAGACTGAATACTACACATTCTGTACCAGTTTGTTGGAAGGTGAACTCATCCCCAGTCCGTCTACAGTTAGGAGATCATGCAACAGAACACATGTACGTCTGTACAGACTCTTCCACTCTTCAAATCCAGCTGTTACTGATGAGAGTCAAACGCAGGGAGAATTGATCTATTCTGCTCAGATCTAGTGTACTAGAATGGGAGAATAATGACTGCACATGGAATGGAGAGAGAGCAAGAGAGAGAGAGAGAGAGAGAGAGAGAGAGAGAGAGAGAGAGAGAGAGAGAGAGAGAGAGAGAGAGAGAGAGAGAGAGAGAGAGAGAGAGAGAGAGAGAGAGAGAGAGAGAGAGAGAGAGAGAGAGAGAGAGAGTGAGACAGAGTGAGAGGAGAGAGGAGAGAGTGAGAGAGAAAAAGAGGGAGAGGAGAGAGAGAGAGAGAGACAGAGAGAGAGAGAGAAAGCGGGAGAGAGAGACGGAGAGAGAGAGGTAGAGAGCGAGTGAGACAGAGAGAGACAGAGAGAGAGAGGGAGGGAGAGAGCGAGTGAGACAGAGAGAGAGAGAGACATCCACTTTAATTGAATGGCATCTACCAGCTGTGGTCCCGGCGGCCTAGTAAAGTGGGTCGAGCAGCAGTCACTGGGTACTAACGGGTACATCTGTGGTTGTCTGGGGTTGACCGCAGGCGGAACACACTCCAGACTGTGTTAAAGACTGTTTCCAAGTGTTCCTCCTGAGGGAGTCTGGGACTGACTGTAGTCACCACCACCTCAAACAGAGAGTAAATTCTGGACCCCTTAACCCCTGAACTTGGGCTTGTTTCCATCCTGCACTTCCTCAAATAGCCCTCTGTTCTATCCTGTTCTATCCTGTTCTATCCTGGATCGATCCTGTTCTATTCTGTTCTGTCCTGGTTCTATCCTGGTTCTATCGTGTTACATATTGTTACATCCTGTTCTATCCTGGTATCGTGGTTCTATCCTGTTCTATCCTGGTTCTATCCTGGTTCTATCCTGGTTCTATCCTGTTCTATTTTGGTTCTATTCTGTTACATCCTGGTTCTATCCTGTTACATCCTGGTTCTATCCTGTTACATCCTGTTCTATCCTGGTTCTATCCTGGTTCTATCCTGTTCGATCCTGGTTCTATTCTGTTACATCCTGGTTCTATTCTGTTACATCCTGGTTCTATCCTGTTACATCCTGTTCTATCCTGTTACTATCCTGTTACATCCTGGTTCTATTCTGTTACATCCTGGTTCTATCCTGTTACATCCTGGTTCTATCCTGTTACATCCTGGTTCTATCCTGTTACATCCTGTTCTATCCTGTTGTTCTATCCTGTTACATCCTGTTCTATCCTGTTACATCCTGGTTCTATCCTGTTACATCCTGTTCTATCCTGTTCTATCCTGTTCTATCCTGTTCTATCCTGGTTCTATCCTGTTACATCCTGGTTCTATCCTGTTACATCCTGTTCTATCCTGTTACATCCTGTTCTATCCTGTTCTATCCTGTTCCATCCTGTTCTATCCTGGTTCTATCCTGTTACATCCTGTTCTATCCTGTTACATCCTGTTATATCCTGTTCTATCCTGTTACATCCTGTTCTATCCTGTTACATCCTGTTCTATCCTGGTTCTATCCTGTTCTATCCTGTTCTATCCTGTTATCCTGTTCTATCCTGTTCTATCCTGGTTATCCTGGTTCTATCCCTGGTTCCTACATCCTGTTACATCCTGTTCTATCCTGTTACATCCTGGTTCTATCCTGTTGTTTACATCCTGGTTCTATCCTGTTCTATCCTGGTTCTATCCTGGTTCTATATCCTGTTCTATCCTGTTCTATCCTGTTACATCCTGTTCTATCCTGTTCTATTCTGGTTCTATCCTGTTACATCCTGTTCTATCCTGTTCTATCCTGGTTATATCCTGTTCTATCCTGCTTCTATCCTGTTCTATCCTGGTTCTATCCTGCTTCTATCCTGTTCTATCCTGTTACATCCTGTTCTATCCTGTTCTATCCTGGTTCTATCCTGTTACATCCTGTTCTATCCTGTTCTATCCTGGTTCTATCCTGTTCTATTCTGGTTCTATCCTGGTCCTATCCTGGTCCTATCCTGTTCTATCCTGTTCTATCCTGCTTCTATCCTGTTCTATTCTGGTTCTATCCTGTTACATCCTGTTCTATCCTGTTCTATTCTGGTTCTATCCTGTTATATCCTGTTCTATCCTGTTCTATCCTGTTACATCCTGTTCTATCCTGTTCTATTCTGGTTCTATCCTGTTACATCCTGTTCTATCCTGTTACATCCTGTTCTATCCTGTTCTATCCTGGTTCTATCCTGAGTCCAGACATGAAGGACAGACACAAACATACAGGCAGGATTGCAGTGGATGGCTGGCTGACAGCAGTTTACCACTCTGCCCCTGTGTCAGTTGGCCCTGGTCCTGCAGGAGGCTTAGAGATGAGGACAGTTTACCACTCTGCCCCCGTGTCAGTTGGCCCTGGTCCTGCAGGAGGCTTAGAGATGAGGACAGTTTACCACTCTGTCCCCGTGTCAGTTGGCCCTGGTCCTGCAGGAGGCTTAGAGATGAGGACAGTTTACCACTCTGTCCCCGTGTCAGTTGGCCCTGGTCCTGCAGGAGGCTTAGAGATGAGGACAGTTTACCACTCTGTGGCCCCCCAGGTGTCAGTTGGCCCTGGTCCTGCAGGAGGCTTAGAGATGAGGACAGTTTTTACTCTGTCCGTGTCCAGACTCTGGCCCTGGTCCTTAAGGCTAGAGATGAGGACTCTGAACTCACCCTGGTCAGTTGGCCCTGGTCCTGTCCAGACTCTGAACCACCCTGGTTTAAACTGTCCTGTTCCAGCTTTATTACAGGCTGGTCTGGCTCTGAATCACCCTGGTTTAAACTGTCCTGTCCAGACTCTGAACCACCCTGGTTTAAACTGTCCTGTCCAGACTCTGAACCACCCTGGTCTAAACTGTCCTGTCCCCTCCAGAGATAAAACCTCTCCAGACTCTGAACCACCCTGGTTTAAACTGTCCTGTCCCCTCCAGAGTTAAAGCTTCTCTAGACTCTGAACCACCCTGGTCTAAAGTTTTCTGTCCAGACTCTGAACCACCATGGTTTAAACTGTCCTCTCTAGACTCTGAACCACCCTGGTCTAAACTGTCCTGTCCCCTCCAGAGATAAAACCTCACCAGACTCTTAATCACCCTGGTCTAAAATGTCCTCTCCAGACTCTGAACCACCCTGGTTTAAACTGTCCTCACCAGACTCTGAATCACCCTGGTCTAAAATGTCCTCTCCAGACTCTGAACCACCCTGGTCTAAACTGTCCTGT
>NW_024609691.1:220000-247500 GCF_018296145.1 Oncorhynchus tshawytscha
AGGCTACTCTGAGAGACAGGCCTAAACCAGGACAGACAGGCTACTCTGAAAGACAGGCCTAAACCAGGACAGACAGGCTACTCTGAGAGACAGGCCTAAACCAGGACAGACAGGCTACTCTGAGAGACAGGCCTAAACCAGGACAGACAGACTACTCTGAGAGACAGGCCTAAACCAGGACAGACAGGCTACTCTGAGAGACAGGCCTAAACTAGGACAGACAGACTACTCTGAGAGACAGGCCTAAACTAGGACAGACAGACTACTCTGAGAGACAGGCCTAAACTAGGACAGACAGACTACTCTGAGAGACAGGCCTAAACTAGGACAGACAGACTACTCTGAGAGACAGGCCTAAACTAGGACAGACAGACTACTCTGAGAGACAGGCCTAAACTAGGACAGACAGGCTACTCTGAGAGACAGGCCTAAACTAGGACAGACAGGCTACTCTGAGAGACAGGCCTAAACCAGGACAGACAGGCTACTCTGAGAGACAGGCCTAAACCAGGACAGACAGGCTACTCTGAGAGACAGGCCTAAACCAGGACAGACAGGCTACTCTGAGAGACAGGCCTAAACCAGGACAGACAGGCTACTCTGAGAGACAGGCCTAAACCAGGACAGACAGACTACTCTGAGAGACAGGCCTAAACCAGGACAGACAGGCTACTCTGAGAGACAGGCCTAAACCAGGACAGACAGGCTACTCTGAGAGACAGGCCTAAACCAGGACAGACAGACTACTCTGAGAGACAGGCCTAAACCAGGACAGACAGACTACTCTGAGAGACAGGCCAAACCAGGACAGACAGACTACTCTGTGAGACAGGTCTAAACCAGGACAGACAGACTACTCTGAGAGACAGGCCTAAACCAGGACAGACAGACTACTCTGAGAGACAGGCCTAAACCAGGACAGACAGACTACTCTGAGAGACAGGCCTAAACCAGGACAGACAGACTACTCTGAGAGAGACAGGCCTAAACCAGGACAGACAGACTACTCTGAGAGACAGGCCTAAACTAGGACAGACAGGCTACTCTGAGAGACAGGCCTAAACCAGGACAGACAGACTACTCTGAGAGACAGGCCTAAACTAGGACAGACAGACTACTCTGAGAGACAGGCCTAAACCAGGACAGACAGACTACTCTGAGAGACAGGCCTAAACTAGGACAGACAGGCTACTCTGAGAGACAGGCCTAAACTAGGACAGACAGGCTACTCTGAGAGACAGGCCTAAACTAGGACAGACAGGCTACTCTGAGAGACAGGCCTAAACTAGGACAGACAGGCTACTCTGAGAGACAGGCCTAAACTAGGACAGACAGGCTACTCTGAGAGACAGGCCTAAACTAGGACAGACAGACTACTCTGAGAGACAGGCCCAAACCAGGACAGACAGACTACTCTGAGAGACAGGCCTAAACCAGGACAGACAGACTACTCTGAGAGACAGGCCTAAACTAGACAGACAGACAGACAGACTCTCTGAGAGACAGGCCTAAACCAGGACAGACAGACTACTCTGAGAGACAGGCCTAAACCAGGACAGACAGACTACTCTGAGAGACAGGCCTAAACCAGGACAGACAGACTACTCTGAGAGACAGGCCTAAACCAGGACAGACAGACTACTCTGAGAGACAGGCCTAAACCAGGACAGACAGACTACTCTGAGAGACAGGCCTAAACTAGGACAGACAGACTACTCTGAGAGACAGGCCTAAACCAGGACAGACAGACTACTCTGAGAGACAGGCCTAAACTAGGACAGACAGGCTACTCTGAGAGACAGGCCTAAACTAGGACAGACAGGCTACTCTGAGAGACAGGCCTAAACTAGGACAGACAGACTACTCTGAGAGACAGGCCTAAACCAGGACAGACAGACTACTCTGAGAGACAGGCCTAAACTAGGACAGACAGACTACTCTGAGAGACAGGCCTAAACCAGGACAGACAGACTACTCTGAGAGACAGGCCTAAACCAGGACAGACAGACTACTCTGAGAGACAGGCCTAAACTAGGACAGACAGGCTACTCTGGGAGACAGGCCTAAACCAGGACAGACAGACTACTCTGAGAGACAGGCCTAAACCAGGACAGACAGACTACTCTGAGAGACAGGCCTAAACCAGGACAGACAGACTACTCTGAGAGACAGGCCTAAACCAGGACAGACAGGCTACTCTGAGAGACAGGCCTAAACCAGGACAGAGAGGCTACTCTGAGAGACAGGCCTAAACTAGGACAGACAGGCTACTCTGAGAGACAGGCCTAAACCAGGACAGACAGACTACTCTGAGAGACAGGCCTAAACTAGGACAGACAGGCTACTCTGAGAGACAGGCCTAAACCAGGACAGACAGGCTACTCTGAGAGACAGGCCTAAACCAGGACAGAGAGGCTACTCTGAGAGACAGGCCTAAACTAGGACAGACAGGCTACTCTGAGAGACAGGCCTAAACCAGGACAGACAGACTACTCTGAGAGACAGGCCTAAACTAGGACAGACAGGCTACTCTGAGAGACAGGCCTAAACCAGGACAGACAGACTACTCTGAGAGACAGGCCTAAACTAGGACAGACAGACTACTCTGTGAGACAGGCCTAAACCAGGACAGACAGACTACTCTGAGAGACAGGCCTAAACCAGGACAGACAGACTACTCTGAGAGACAGGCCTAAACCAATAGTAAACAAACAAGAATGTACCAACTGGGGACATTTTGTTAGTCCCCACAAGGTCAAATGTTATTTCTATGGGGTTTAGGGTTAAGGTTAGAATTTCATAAAGGGTTAGCATTAGGAGCTAGGGTTAGGTTAGGGGTTAAGGTCATGGTTTTTGGGTTAAGGTTAGAGTAAGAGTACGGGTAAGGGTTTATGAAAATAGGATTTTGAGTGGGACTGAATTGTGTTTCCCCACAAGGTTCGCTGTACAAGACTGTGTATGTGTGTCTGTGTGTGTCTGTGTGTGTGTGTGTGTGTGTGTGTGTGTGTGTGTGTGTGTGTGTGTGTGTGTGTGTGTGTGTGTGTGTGTGTGTGTGTGTGTGTGTTCGTGCATGCGTGTGTGCGTGTGATTGTGCTCTCTCCCATTACAAAACCTGGGTTTCTGATGCTATTATGTATTGGCCAATTAGAGTCTTTGATGCCACAGGCCACCATTTCGGAGCAGGAGAAGGAGCCGCTTCAAGGACAGCTGCATATGGAACTATTAGGAATCTATTGTATTCTACAGCTGCAAACAGAACTATTAGGAATCTATTCTGTTCTATTGTATTCTACAGCTGCATACGGAACTATTTCTATTCTGTTCTATTGTATTCTACAGCTGCATACAGAACTATTAGGATTCTATTGTATTCTACAGCTGCATACGGAACTATTATACTCTATTCTGTTCTATTGTATTCTACAGCTGCATACAGAACTATTAGGAATCTATTGTATTCTACAGCTGCATACAGAACTATTAGGAATCTATTGTATTCTACAGCTGCATACAGAACTATTAGGAATCTATTCTGTTCTATTGTATTCTACAGCTGCATACAGAACTATTAGGAATCTATTCTGTTCTATTGTATTCTACAGCTGCATACGGAAATATTTCAGAGGCACTTAAATCCACAGCTAATAGTCTCGTCGTCATTCTTTTCCAGTCCAGTGATAAAACAGAGGACAAAGTCAAAACAGCTTTAAATCACAGGGACAAATCCCAGACACGTGTTACATTTGGTACCTTATCTCATACCTAACCCCCTTCCTCAGCCTCTCCCACCTTCCCTCTCTCCTCTCTTCTCAGACGGTACAGGACACTATGGTATCTCTCTGTCGGTGTCTCTCCATCTCTCCTCCCGTCTCAGACGGTACAGGACACTACGGTAACTCTCTGTCGGTGTCCCTCCCTCTCTCCTCCCATCTCAGACGGTACAGGACACTACGGTAACTCTCTGTCGGTGTCCCTCCCTCTCTCCTCCCATCTCAGACGGTACAGGACACTACAGTATCTCTCTGCCGGCGTCTCTTAGAGATAGGTAACATAGATATTCAGACAGTACAGGACACTACAGCATCTCTCTGCCGGCGTCTCTTAGAGATAGGTAACATAGATATCTCAGCATCTCTCTGGATCTCTTAGAGATAGGTAACATAGATATTCAGACAGTACAGGACACTACAGCATCTCTCTGCCGGGGGAGATAGGCAACATAGATATTCAGACGGATGCAGTAGACATGACAGCGTCCGTGTTACACGTTAATTGAGTTGGGGGCATGTTAAACGTTAACAAGTTAAACAACATGAATGGAACTGGCGAATGGCGTCACCACGGTAACACATAGTGGTGTTCAAAGGACCGCATATACTCTCCTACCACACTACTCAAACGACACACACTAGACAGGACACACGGAGCTCCGACACAACGTGGGAAGTATGAACAAAAGAAAGAGTTATTTACAGAATGAATCAAACAGAATGAACCAAATAGAATGAACCAAACAGAATGAACCAAACAGAATGAACCCAACAGAATGAACCCAACAGAATGAACCAAACAGAATGAACCAAACAGAATGAACCAAACAGAATGAACCAAATAGAATGAACCAAACAGAATGAACCAAACAGAATGAACTCAAACAGAATGAACCAAACACAATGAACCAAACAGAATGAACCAAACAGAATGAACCAAACAGAATGAACCAAACAGAATGAACCAAACAGAATGAACCAAACAGAATGAACCAAACAGAATGAACCAAACAGAATGAACCAAACAGAATGAACCAAACAGAATGAACCAAACAGAATGAACCAAACAGAATGAACCAAGTCTCTAACTCGTGAGTGTGACTATGATTCTGTTCACCGAAACACATTTTCAGTCTGGTCGGCTAGAGAAAGGGAAATAACCGCATTTATGTGTGAAAACCGATTATCCAAAAATATCTTTCCATTAACATTTTCCTACCGAACACGGTATGATCTATAAACAGTAGGTCACCGCTAACACAGTAGCTGTAGAGTAATATAGCAGTGCATTATAATGCTTCTAGGATGAAACGGTTGACTCCATAAGAGAAACAGAAAGTGCTATTCTAAAACAGGGCCTAATGGCAGATGAAACAGTGTGCGCATTCGGGAGGAGCAGGGGCATAAATCCACATAGTAACAGTCCCAAATAGCAACCCTACTCCTCATGGGCCCTGGTCAAAAGCAGTGCACTGTAGAGGGAATAGGGTGCCATTTGGTATTCAGTTATCAAGAGTACTTGATGAGCATGAATCCACATTGTATCTCTACTGACTGAGGTTTGATCTGAAGACCTCCTAGTCTCGACTGACTGAGGTTTGATCTGAAGACATCCTAGTCTCTACCGACTGAGGTTTGATCTGAAGACCTCCTAGTCTCTACTGACTGAGGTTTGATCTGAAGATCTCCTAGTCTCTACTGACTGAGGTTTGATCTGAAGACCTCCTAGTCTCTACTGACTGAGGTTTGATCTGAAGATCTCCAAGTCTCTACTGACTGAGGTTTGATCTGAAGACCTCCTAGTCTCTACTGACTGAGGTTTGATCTGAAGACCTACTGACTAGTTGATCTACTGTCCCTACTGACTGAGGTTTGATCTGAAGACCTCCTAGTTTCTACTGACTGAGGTTTGATCTGAAGACCTCCTAGTCTCTACTGACTGAGGTTTGATCTGAAGACCTCCTAGTCTCTACTGACTGAGGTTTGATCTGAAGACATCCTGGTCTCTACTGACTGAGGTTTGATCTGAAGACCTCCTAGTCTCTACTGACTGAGGTTTGATCTGAAGACCTTCTAGTCTCTACTGACTGAGGTTTGATCTGAAGACCTCCTAGTCTCTACTGTCTGAGGTTTGATCTGAATACCTCCTTGTCTCTATCTGTAGATGGATGTAAAGACAACATTAATGTTTTTCTAGAGGATTCTAGAAGATCTCTAACCCATTCCAGATATATATACAGATACACTGTCTTTGACCCCAAGTCTCATGAGCTAAACATAAAAAAAATTGTGCAAAATGTTGAAATGGAACATTTAGCTTAAGAGACTACGGCTGTGTTGACACAAGAAGCCCAATTCTGATATTTTGCCTATATATTGGCAAAAGATTCTGATCTGATTGATCAAAGACCAATTAGTGGCAAAAGATCAGAATTGGGGCTGCCTGTGTAAACACAGCCATGGTATTCCATGTATGCTGCTTACCCTGGTGCTGAAGGCTCCGAAGGGGCTGTCTGATTGGTTGTGGCTGTTCTGGGTGTCTCCATGAACCAGCGATATGTTGAAGCCATGGCCACACGAGCCAGGTGTGAAGTGGAGCTGTTCTGACCGGTAGATCCTGTGGGATCCACTGGGGGGATCCGTTGACGGCTCCAAAACGTAGGATCTGTTTTCTAGTGAGATGAAGCCACTGGGAATACAAGAGTGATATTGATGAATCGATCAATCGATCATCAATCAATGAAGTAGAAGAACATTTCTTAAATGTCTGTCATGATGTTTTTTTCTACAGAATGTTGGACAATGGATCTCTTATTTTTATTTTAACCTTTATTTGACTTGGCAAGTCAGTTAAGAACAAATTCTTATTTTCTATGACAGTGGGTTAACTGCCTTGTTCAGGGACAGAATGACAGAGTTGTACCTTGTCAGCTCAGGGATTTGATCTAACAACCCTTCAGGTTGATAGTCCAACGCACTAACCACTAGGCTACGCTGCCGCCCCAATTGAGGTGCTTTGTGGGTAAACATTACTTTTACCTCGTCGATAAAGTCTCACTGTGGGAACAAATCAAGAGGCAGACATTTGGCTTAATAAGAAATATAGTAATATCCTCCCCGGTGGTTTCTCATTCTCCGTCTGTCCGTGATGAAAGTCTCTTATTTCTCACCGTCAACTTTTCTCACACTAATAAAAACAGCCCTGGTGATTTAAAGTGACGTCTTCGTCCACTGAAACTGGGCCAAAACTCTGAGTTTTTATCAACCTCTTGACAACATTCATAACCACATAAACTTAACATTAAAAAACACTCCCAAAGCCAGACTATAGCTGCCAACTAAAAACCCAGAAACAATTTGTCTTGGCCGTCGCGCCAGGCAGCATAGCACTCGTCAAACTAAGCCCTCTGCATCTGTCTATGCAGAAACAGGTTGTAGAGGGGCAGAAACAGGTTGTAGAGGGGCAGAAAAATGAGCGGCCTGTAAAACAGGGCCTTGCATCACAAACGGCACCCTATTCCCTATATAGTGCACTACTCTTAACAAGAACTCTATGGGGCTCTGGTTAAAAGTAGTGCACTACATAGGGAATAGGGTACCAATTGGGAATGCACCAAGGGCTTAACAATTACCCCTATCACTCCTTAGAGGAGGAAAACTGTTGGCACGTTTTGGGAACGACATTCCTGATGATGTCCAGAAAAATGAGCAGACTCGTTACTCCTACTTGATATGTGTGAAACGCTGAACGGTTCTTTTTTCCAGCTTTGCATGACTTTACTGTGTTAAAGACTTGTATTACTCTGACTGTAGATCGTTGTCTTGGATCAATTAACACAGGGATATATTTCCATTTCCATTCATCACTGATACCCTGACTACACCGTTAAAGACTTGTATTACTCTGACTGTAGATCGTTGTCTTGGATCAATTAACACAGGGATATATTTCCATTTCCATTCATCACTGATACCCTGACTACACCGTTAAAGACTTGTATTACTCTGACTGTAGATTGTTGTCTTGGATCAATTAACACAGGGATATATTTCCATTTCCATTCATCACTGATACCCTGACTACACCGTTAAAGACTTGTATTACTCTGACTGTAGATCGTTGTCTTGGATCAATTAACACAGGGATATATTTCCATTTCCATTCATCACTGATACCCTGACTACACCGTTAAAGACTTGTATTACTCTGACTGTAGATCGTTGTCTTGGATCAATTCATTTCCATTTCCATTCATCACTGATACCCTGACTACACCGTTAAAGACTTGTATTACTGACTGTAGACTGTAGATCACTGATACCCTGACTACACCGTTAAAGACTTGTATTACTCTGACTGTAGATCGTTGTCTTGGATCAATTAACACAGGGATACATTTCCATTTCCATTCATCACTGATACCCCGACTACAGCGCTTCTGTCGCGTGCGCCAGTGTTACAAAATACATTTAGAAATCTGTTTTTCAATTATTGCAGCCACACTGCTCGCTGCGTCAACGAGCGTCTGCGATGCCAAGGGCTAAAATAGAAGTCCTTTCTATTTCTGACGCAGATCACGCTGCAAGTCCTGCCTCTCCCATCTTCTCATTGGTTTATAGAAGCAGGTACCCACGTGCCATCTCCTCATTGGTTATAACCACGTGGGTGACTGAAAGACGAACTGTTTTGCCGAATTTCGTGGTAATACTAAGAAAGTGTAGATGCCAATCACCATATAAGTTCAAAGATGAAAAAGCCTAGAAGGAGAGATGACTAGAAATGATTCGGTTGACCGTTTTATGTGTTGATTAATTGGCGGAGTAGAGGACCTTGTGCATTTCAAGTAAAATAACAAGTCAATGTTTAACGTTGTATCCCAGGACAAATTAGCTAGCAACAGCAAGGTAGCTAAATAAGACAAATTAGCGAGCAAGTGCAAGCTAGCTAAATAAGACAAATTAGCTAGCAAGTGCAAGCTAGCTAAATTGCCATAACGTTAAATGTCTCGGGGGACAAAATATATTTATGCACGATGGCGCACAAAATATATTTATGCGACGATGGCGCACATGGCGCACGATGGCACCTGCACGAGGGCGCAGATGCGCACACGCGATGGCGCACCGGTTTAGGACGGCCAGGGTTTCGTGTAAGGTGTGTTTATATGGTAACTGTTAATCTTTAGTTTCAGAGAGAAACCGAGAAGAACACACACACACACACTCACCTGAGACCTGAGCAGGTACTGAGGCTGACGTCAGAATAGATGTGTCCCTGCACCATTCCGTGGTAATAGCAGTTAGGTCTGAGAAGAGAGTTTAACATACTGTTAGGACAAGGCCAGACTGTCAGGGTAAGTAGGAGGGGCAGGAAGGTAGGACAGAGAGTTTAACATACTGTTAGGACCAGGCCAGACTGTCAGGGTAGGTAGGAGGGGCAGGAAGGTAGGACAGAGAGTTTAACATACTGTTAGGACAAGGCCAGACTGTCAGGGTAGGTAGGAGGGGCAGGAAGGTAGGACAGAGAGTTTAACATACTGTTTTTTTAAATTTATTTTTTATTTAACCAGGTTTTACCTTTATTTATTTTTTGAGAACACCTTTATTTAACCAGGTAGGCTAGTTGAGAACACCTTTATTTAACCAGGTAGGCTAGTTGAGAACACCTTTATTTAACCAGGTAGGCTAGTTGAGAACACCTTTATTTAATTAACCAGGTAGGCTAGTTGAGAACACCTTTATTTAACCAGGTAGGCTAGTTGAGAACACCTTTATTTAACCAGGTAGGCTAGTTGAGAACACCTTTATTTAACCAGGTAGGCTAGTTGAGAACACCTTTATTTAACCAGGTAGGCTAGTTGAGAACACCTTTATTTAACCAGGTAGGCTAGTTGAGAACAAGTTCTCATTTACAACTGCAACCTGGCCCAGATAAAGCATAGCAGTGTGAACAGACAACACAGAGTTACACATGGAGTAAACAATTAACAAGTCAATAACACAGTAGAAAACAAAGGGGGGAGTCTATATACATTGTGTGCAAAAGGCATGAGGAGGTAGACGAATAGTTACAATTTAGCAGATTAACACTGGAGTGATAAATGATCAGATGGTCATGTGCAGGTAGAGATACTGGTGTGCAAAAGAGCAGAAAAGTAAATAAATAAAAACAGTATGGGGATGAGGTAGGTAAATTGGGTGGGCTATTTACCGATGGACTATGTACAGCTGCAGCGATCGGTTAGCTGCTCAGAAAGCAGATGTTTAAAGTTGGCGAGGGAGATAAAAGTCTCCAACTTCAACGATTTTTGCAATTCGTTCCAGTCACAGGCAGCAGAGAACTGGAACGAAAGGTGGCCAAATGAGGTGTTGGCTTTAGGGATGATCAGTGAGATACACCTGCTGGAGCGCGTGCTACGGTTGGGTGTTGCTATTGTGACCAGTGAACTGAGATAAGACGGAGCTTTACCTAGCATGGACTTGTAGATGACCTGGAACTAGTAGTTCTGGCGACGAATATGTAGCGAGGGCCAGCCGACTAGAGCATACAGGTCGCAGTGGTGGGTGGTATAAAGTGCTTTAGTAACAAAACGGATGGCACTATGATAAACTGCATCCAGTTTGCTGAGTAGAGTATTGGAAGCTATTTTGAAGATGACACCGCCGAAGTCGAGGATCAGTAGGATAGTCAGTTTTACTAGGGTAAGTTTGGCGGCGTGAGTGAAGGAGGCTTT
Organism: Oncorhynchus tshawytscha; assembly: GCF_018296145.1. Lineage (NCBI taxonomy): Eukaryota > Metazoa > Chordata > Actinopteri > Salmoniformes > Salmonidae > Oncorhynchus > Oncorhynchus tshawytscha. The sequence goes on from NW_024609691.1 coordinate 230,505, forward strand.
GTTGCGAAATAGAAAGCCGACTCTAGATTTGATTTTGGATTGGAGATGTTTGATACGAGTCTGGAAGGAGAGTTTACAGTCTAGCCAGACACCTAGGTACTTATAGATGTCCACATATTCTAGGTCGGAACCATCCAGAGGGGTGATGCTAGTCGGGCGTGCGGGTGCAGGCAGCGATTGGTTGATTTTGGTTGTTCAGCGTCTGATCAGTTTTCTCAGACCCGCCGTGTAACTATTGGTCCTTTACCGTGGAACTATGAAGTTCCAGTAGACCAGACCTTAGTCCTCTCTCCAAAGCTTCTACTCTGCCTTCTAGAATGTTCCAGAAGACCAGACCTAGAATGTTCCAGAAGACCCTCTCTCCAAAGCTTCTACTCTGCTTTCTAGGATGTTCCAGAAGACCAGACCTTAGTCCTCTCTCCAAAACTTCTACTCTGCTTTCTAGGATGTTCCAGAAGACCAGACCTTAGTCCTCTCTCCAAAGCTTCTACTCTGCCTTCTAGGATGTTCCAGAAGGCCAGACCTTAGTCCTCTCTCCAAAGCTTCTACTCTGCTTTCTAGGATGTTCCAGAAGACCAGAACTCTTAACTTAGTCCTCTCTCCAAAACTTCTACTCTGCTTTCTAGGATGTTTTCCAGAAGACCAGACCTTAGTCCTCTCTCCAAAACTTCTACTCTGCTTTCTGTCTTCCATGAACATCTACAATTATTTCCCTGCACACAATTGTCCTTTCCTGTCATCCGTACTTCAGCCTGAAGTATTCTGACGTGTATATCGACGTCTAAGTGTTGGCCCAGTCCTCAACTACACGCTAGTCCATACAGAGTCCTGCCGGACACATCTTGGCCCCCGAAACGGTACCCTATTCCCTATTTAGTGCACTAATTTTGACCAGTCCCTTATGAACCCTGGTCAAAAGTAGTGCACTAATTTTGACCAGTCCCTTATGAACCCTGGTCAAAAGTAGTGCACTAATTTTGACCAGTCCCTTATGAACCCTGGTCAAAAGTAGTGCACTAATTGTGACCAGTCTCTTATGAACCCTGGTCAAAAGTAGTGCACTAAATACAGAATAGGGTTCCGTTTGGGACATAAACACACCCTCTCCAGGTGTATATAAAAGAAGAAGAGCCATTACATTCGATAAAGCTACAGCATGTAGCAGAGGGAAGCAGGGTCAGATCTAGTACAGAACAGAACCCTGCATTAATACCATGACCTCATGTTCCATTGATGATGTCAGAACTGCGATGGATTAGACTGGATAGACTGTTTCTAGGCGTTCTGCTTACCGGTCTGGTCTTTACCACTCAGGGGTCAGAGATGGATGATAATTTGACACCTGACCTGCTTTAAATTGAAACTACAGATGTAATTTGACACCTGACCTGCTTTAAAGTGAAACTACAGATGTAATTTGACACCTGACCTGCTTTAAATTGAAACTACAGATGTAATTTGACACCTGACCTGCTTTAAATGGAAACTACAGATGTAATTTGACACCTGACCTGCTTTAAATTGAAACTACAGATGTAATTTGACACCTGACCTGCTTTAAATGGAAACTATACAGATGTAATTTGACACCTGACCTGCTTTAAATGGAAACTACAGATGTAATTTGACACCTGACCTGATTTAAATGGAAAAACAGATGTAATTTGACACCTGACCTGCTTTAAATGGAAACTATACAGATGTAATTTGACACCTGACCTGCTTTAAATGGAAACTATACAGATGTAATTTGACACCTGACCTGCTTTAAATGGAAACTATACAGATGTAATTTGACACCTGACCTGATTTAAATGGAAACTATACAGATGTAATTTGACACCTGACCTGATTTACATGGAAACCACAGATGTAATTTGACACCTGACCTGATTTACATGGAAACCACAGATGTAATTTGACACCTGACCTGATTTACATGGAAACCACAGATGTAATTTGACACCTGACCTGATTTACATGGAAACCACAGATGTAATTTGATCACTCTGATCTCTTCTGTTGATGAGGATTTTTAGGAAAAAAATGCAATCTTTGTAGTGTATTCAAGGTTTAAAGTTTGTAATTTCCGCTTTAAAAAAAAATGTCAGACTTGATTTTTGCCCATAAACTGTATCAACCCCTACAATAATGTCCATGAATTATAATCCACGTAATAATTCACACTTCCTGTTGCTGTAGGATTATTTTCCCGCTGTAGCAAACTGGCTCAAATTAAGATCCCAAAATGGAAAGGAGAGATTGGACTTCCCTGTTGAACACTTCTGTGAATGTATCAAACTGGGGAGATTGGACTTCCCTGTTGAACACCTCTGTGAATGTTGTACACCTCTGTGAAGGTATCAAACTGGGGAGATTGGACTTCCCTGTTGTACACCTCTGTGAATGTTGTACACCTCTGTGAATGTACAATCTATCAAACTGGGGAGATTGGACTGCCCTGTTGAACACCTCTGTGAATGTTGTATACCTCTGTGAATGTATCAAACTGGGGAGATTGGACTGCCCTGTTGTACACCTCTGTGAATGTTGTACACCTCTGTGAATGTACAATCTATCAAACTGGGGAGATTGGACTGCCCTGTTGTACACCTCTGTGAATGTTGTACACCTCTGTGAATGTTGTACACCTCTGTGAATGTTGTACACCTCTGTGAAGGTATCAAACTGGGGAGATTGGACTGCCCTGTTGTATACCTCTGTGAATGTATCAAACTGGGGAGATTGGACTGCCCTGTTGTACACCTCTGTGAAGGTATCAAACTGGGGAGATTGGACTTCCCTGTTGTACACCTCTGTGAAGGTATCAAACTGGGGAGATTGGACTTCCCTGTTGTACACCTCTGTGAATGTATCAAACTGGGGAGATTGGACTGCCCTGTTGTACACCTCTGTGAAGGTATCAAACTGGGGAGATTGGACTTCCCTGTTGTACACCTCTGTGAATGTATCAAACTGGGGAGATTGGACTGCCCTGTTGTACACCTCTGTGAATGTTGAACACCTCTGTGAATGTTGTACACCTCTGTGAATGTTGAACACCTCTGTGAATGTACAATCTATCAAACCTGTATTTTGTTCATAATTACCATGTGTTTATTCTTACACTTTTTGTATGGATACAATATGTTTTGAACTCTTGTATTTTAACAATCTGTCATGAAGGACGAGGCTCTCCCTTCCTGTGTCTGGTACGTCCTCTGAGTGAGGAACAATGCCTGGAAAGTCTTCCATTACAGAGAGCTATAAAACAGACAAATGAAAGGGGAAGGACGGAGAAGTGAAGAGGCTATCACTCATCCCTCCCTCCCTCCCTCCCTCCCTCCCTCCCTCCCCCTCCCCTCTCCCTCCCTCCCCCTCCCTCCCTCCCTCCCTCCCTCCCTCCCTCCCTCCCTCCCTCCCTCCTCCCTCGCTCCCTCGCTCCCTCCCTCCCTCCCCCTCCCTCCCTCCCTCCCTCATCCCTCCCTCCCTCACTCATCACTCCCTCCCTCCGTCTAATACCTTGCCTCTGACAGACGCTTAGCTGGCATAAAATACTGATACATGAAATGAGGGAATGAAGGGGCTCAGATTCCTCCCCCCCTAACTCCCTCCAGACAGGCCAATAAATTACCAATGGATCAGTCCGTCTTAGACTGATGGAAGACTGGAAGACTGGGCCAATCCAGTCTGAATCCCACACTCCCATGAAGGGACCCAGTCACTAGGGGACTGTAAAACCCTCCAGTCTGACACTCCCATGAAGGGACCCAGTCACTAGGGGACTGTAGAACCCTCCAGTCTGACACTCCCATGAAGGGACCCAGTCACTAGGGGACTGTAAAACCCTCCAGTCTGACACTCCCATGAAGGGACCCAGTCACTAGGGGACTGTAAAACCCTCCAGTCTGACACTCCCATGAAGGGACCCAGTCACTAGGGGACTGTAGAACCATCCAGTCTGAGTCCCACACTCCCATGAAGGGACCCAGTCACTAGGGGACTGTGGAACCCTCCAGTCTGACACTCCCATGAAGGGACCCGGTCACTAGGGGATCCAGTCACTAGGGGATCCGGTCACTAGGGGATCCAGTCACTAGGGGATCCGGTCACTAGGGGATCCGGTCACTAGGAGATCCAGTCAGTAGGGGATCCAGTCAGTAGGGGATCCAGTCACTAGGGGACCCAGTCACGAGGGGATCCGGTCACTAGGGGTTTGAGTCACTAGGGGACCCGGTCACTAGGGGATCCAGTCACTAGGGGATCTGGTCACTAGGGGATCCTGTCACTAGGGGATCCAGTCACTAGGGGATCTGGTCACTAGGGGATCCAGTCACTAGGGGTTTGAGTCACTAGGGGACCCGGTCACTAGGGGATCCAGTCACTAGGGGATCTGGTCACTAGGGGATCCTGTCACTAGGGGATCCAGTCACTAGGGGTTTGAGTCACTAGGGGACCCGGTCACTAGGGGATCCAGTCACTAGGGGATCCGGTCACTAGGGGATCCTGTCACTAGGGGATCCAGTCACTAGGGGATCCGGTCACTAGGGGATCCGGTCACTAGGGGAACCGGTCACTGGGGGATCCGGTCACAAGGGGATCCGGTAACTAGAGGATCCTGTCAATAGGGGATCCTGTCAATAGGGGATCCTGTCAATAGGGGATCCGGTCACTAGGGGATCTGGTCACTAGGGGATCCGGTCACTAGGGAATCCGGTCACTAGGGGACCAAGTCACAAGGGGATCCAGTCAATAGGGGATCCAGTCACTATGCGATCCAGTCACTAGGGGATCCAGTCACTAGGGGATCCAGTCAATAAGGGATCCAGTCACTAGAGGATCCGGTCACTAGGGGACCCGGTCAAAGGGGATCCGGTCACCAGGGGATCCGGTCACCAGGGGCCCCAGTCACCATGGGACCCAGTCACCAGAGGATCCAGTCACCAGGGGATCCAGTCACCAGGGGATCCAGTCACTAGGGGATCCAGTCAATAGGGGGATCCGGTCACTATGTCCCCTGCTGGGGGGAGGAGCTTTTATTATGTCCCCTGCTGAGGTAAGGGACTTTCGTTATGTCCCCTGCTGAGGGGAGGAGCTTTCGTGATGTCCCCTGCTGAGGGGAGGAGCTTTCATTATGTCCCCTGCTAATAGTAGGGGGATTGTTGGTCAAATCAAGCTGAGTTCACAGGAACCCCAAGCGTACCAGCCCTGTGTGTGTACTAGACCCGGTCCAGTCTGGTTCATCACAGCTCCCTTATTGTGCCTGTGTTGTGGAATGTCTGTGCTGAGTGGGTTTAAACCCAGCCAGAGTCAAGGATAGTCTGACCCAGTCCACAGCAGGATCAACTGAAACATGATGCTCTGTGTGGAACAAATTGTCCAGGTCAATGTGTGGGTTGAACATGTACTGCATGATAGAAGCAAGATGTTCATATTTTCATGAATGTTCCGTAAGGTTTAACCATTTGCCATGTATCAATTCCTACTTTCACAGTGATTCATCTTGTATATTTACAGTAACTTCTTCACTTTGGGAAACGTATAAAGGAACAATGGACTGGACACAGAAAGACCAAGCAAGCAGACCACATCTTCTTTGACAGACTGAACTGCAACTACCCACAATACACCTCTCCTCTCCACTGTCCCACCCCACCAGAGCAGCTTCAGCAGACAGACTGAACTGTGGGTACTAGCCACTACCCACAATACACCTCTCCTCTCCACTGTCCCACCACAGCAGCTTCAGCAGCTAGCCACTACCCACAATACACCTCTCCTCTCCACTGTCCCACCCCACCAGAGCAGCTTCAGCAGACAGACTGAACTGTGGGTACTAGCCACTACCCACAATACACCTCTCCTCTCCACTGTCCCACCACAGCAGCTTCAGCAGCTAGCCACTACCCACAATACACCTCTCCTCTCCACTGTCCCACCACAGCAGCTTCAGCAGACAGACTGAACTGTGAGTACTAGACTGAACTGATATTACAGGAGCGTCAACATTTCCTTCAGTCCGTTTTCCTCTAACCCTAATCCTGATAGGTTCAGGGGTTCAACAAGGGGTATCTGATCTCCATAGAGAGAGGGAAGAACAACAGCATGGTAATAGGCATGGAGTATGCCTTGTTATTGTATGGTAATAGGCATAGGGTATGCCTTGTTATTGTATGGTAATAGGCATAGGGTATGCCTTGTTATTGTATGGTAATAGGCATGGAGTATGTCTTGTTATTGTATGGTAATAGGTATGAAGTATGTCTTGTTATTGTATGGTAATAGGTATGAAGTATGTCTTGTTATTGTATGGTAATAGGTATGAAGTATGTTTTGTCGTTTTCCCGTTTGTCTGTTAGTTGCCAAGTGGTTCTATCAATCTAGGACATAGAGATGACTTAACCCTCATAGCCTGGTTCCTCTCTAGGTTTCTTCCTAGGTTCTGGTCTTTCTAGGGAGTTTTTCCTAGCCACTGTGCTTCTACACCTGCATTGCTTGCTGTTTGGGGTTTTAGGCTGGGTTAATGTACAGCACTTTGATTTTTTATTTTTTTTATTTCACCTTTATTTAACCAGGTAGGCCAGTTGAGAACAAGTTCTCATTTGCAACTGCGACCTGGCCAAGATAAAGCATAGCAGTGTGAGCAGACAACACAGAGTTACACATGGAATAAACAATTAACAAGTCAATAACACAGTAGAAAACAAAGGGGGAGTCTATATACAATGTGTGCAAAAGGCATGAGGAGGTAGGCGAATAATTACAATTTTGCAGATTAACACTGGAGTGATAAATGATCAGATGGTCATGTACAGGTAGAGATATTGGTGTGCAAAAGAGCAAGTAAATAAATAAAAACAGTATGGGGATGAGGTAGGTGAAAATGGGTGGGCTATTTACCAATAGACTATGTACAGCAGCAGCGATCGGTTAGCTGCTCAGATAGCTGATGTTTGAAGTTGGTGAGGGAGATAAAAGTCTCCAACTTCAGTGATTTTTGCAATTCGTTCCAGTCACAGGCAGCAGAGTACTGGAACGAAAGGCGGCCAAATGAGGTGTTGGCTTTAGGGATGATCAGTGAGATACACCTGCTGGAGCGCGTGCTATATCAGCTGATGTAAGAAGGGCTTTATAAATAGATTTGATTTGATTTGACTTACCTCCAAATTGTGAGACTCCATTAGACTTAATACCGTACTGTGATGTTGTGAGACTCCATTAGACTTAATACCGTACTGTGATCTTGTGAGACTCCATTAGACTTAATACTGTACTGTGAGGTTGTGAGACTCCATTAGACCTAATATCATACCGAGAGGTTGTGAGACTCCATTAGACTTAATACCGTACTGTGAGGTTGTGAGACTCCATTAGACTTAATACCGTACCGTGAGGTTGTGAGAGCCGGTGACCGCGCTGCCGTCTTCCAGGTAGTGTGTTTCTGTGTAGTGACTGGCAAACAAACCACTAGAAATAAGACACAAAAAGAGCAAGAGTTAAAAGAAGGGAATCTCAAAGAGGACAGCTCAGCGTGAGGGACACATTTAGAGAGAGGGCTGGGAGGGGAGAGAGGAGAGCAGGCAGGGAGGGGAGAGAGAGGAGAGAGGGCAGAGCGAGGGCTGGGAGGGGAGAGAGAGGAGAGAGGGCTGAGAGGGAGGAGAGGGCTGGGAGGGAGGAGAGGGCTGGGAGGGAGGAGAGAGGGATGGGAGGGGAGAGAGAGGAGAGAGGGCTGAGAGGGAGGACAGAGCTGAGAGGGAGGAGAGGGCTGGGAGGGAGGAGAGAGGAGTGAGGGCTGGGTGGGGGAGAGAGAGGGAGGGACCAGCAGCAGGGGTAGATCCTGGAACTACTATGAGCATGAGCTCACACAAACACTAGGAACCCTGATGAGTTGATTATTACAGCGTGGTGTGTGTGTGTGTGTGTGTGTGTGTGTGTGTGTGTGTGTGTGTGTGTGTGTGTGTGTGTGTGTGTGTGTGTGTGCCCGCGTGCGTGCGCGCCCGCGTGCGTGTGTGTGTGTGTGTGTGTGTGCGTGCGTGTGACCTCAGGACAGCCAGATGAGGAACACCCATCACAGAGAGCTTGAGAGTCTTCCTGACCTCACTGCTAGGACTGTTAGAGTTGCTTCTAGAGTCTGGCCTTGTCAGGGACATGATGTTTCCTGGACCCTGCTTTCATAACCCACAAAACAAACCACAGAACTGGCAGTGATCCCCCGGATCAAAGCCAGGCTGGAAAGAGCAGAAAAGTCCAATGGAATCAAATGAAGTTGTTGTAATTAGTTTCAACGCTCTGACTCAGACAGAAACTCAACGTCAGTGGATTATAAGAATAACAAGGTATCAATTAAAATGTAATGAATATGTAAACCATCACCCAACCATTCACACAGACATACACCAGCTTCCCTGACCCAGTGGGTCACCTGATCATCTATAGGAAGGAGGGCAAACAGGCTCCGTCTATGAGAACACAAGCAGAGAAAGCAGATCGATGGCACTCAGACTGCGGACGGTGATTTGATTTTTTTAATCAATTTGAAACACGAAGCAATGATGCATGTTTTCAAAGACCGAATGCACACACACACTCACACACGCACACACACACGCACGCACGCACACACACACGGCCTATGCCGCTCTGTACCATCACTCATTCATATATCTTTATGTACATATTCTTTATCCCCTTACACTTGTGTCTATAAGGTAGTAGTTTTGGAATTGTTAGCTAGATTACTAATTACTGCATTGTCGGAACAAGAAGCACAAGCATTTCGCTACACTCGCATTAACATCTGCTAACCATGTGTATGTGACAAATAAAATTTGATTTGATTTGACTCACACACACACACACACACACACACACACACACACACACACACACACACACACACACACACACACACACACACACACACACACACACACACACACACACACACACACATGACACTGTTAACATTGAACTGGAGTTAACATAGTCCCTGGCAGATAGCAGATATAGACAGTGCTGACAGGAGAATGGGGACAATCAGGAATCACATGGAGATCTCAAACTGAGTCATGACTTTAGAATCTTCTTCACATGGAGATCTCAAACTGAGTCATGACTTTAGAACCTTCTTCACATGGAGATCTCAAACTGAGTCATGACTTTAGAATCTTCTTCACATGGAGATCTCAAACTGAGTCATGACTTTAGAACCTTCTTCACATGGAGATCTCAAACTGAGTCATGACTTTAGAACCTTCTTCACATGGAGATCTCAAACTGAGTCATGACTTTAGAATCTTCTTCACATGGAGATCTCAAACTGAGTCATGACTTTACAACCTTCTTCACATGGAGATCTCAAACTGAGTCATGACTTTAGAATCTTCTTCACATGGAGATCTCAAACTGAGTCGTGACTTTAGAACCTTCTGGATATGATTTGGACGAGCGATAAAAAATTGTCCCCAGAAACAGAAATTTGTTTAAACTGAAAATAATCCAACATTGTTCGACAGTGCCAGACGCTAGTCCGCGGCCACAGCACACTGCCTGTCTGCAGTAATGACAGGATTTATTGTAAGCCTTATCTAAACGAAATACATTCTCATAATCACCACCATGAGACATCCTTTTCAGCAATATAAAAGTTATTGATTTTTCTACATTGGAGGCAGAATGCCTCAACGCCAGTTGACTTACATCGTATCTGACACAGCGGATTTTCCTGAACTCTTCAGAACTCAGAGGGGTCCTTTAGAACCTTTCCTACATAAAAAAATGTTTCTAAAAGGAAGACATAGAATCCTAAAAGGTTCTATGTAGATAATAATGTTCTACCTCTATAAAGGATTCTAATACAGTTCTACCTCTATAAAGAGTTCTATGTAGATACTAAGGTTCTAACTCTATAAAGGGTTCTATGTAGATAACACGGTTCTACCTCTATAAAGGATTCTAATACAGTTCTACCTCTATAAAGAGTTCTATGTAGATAATAAGGTTCTAACTCTATAAAGGGTTCTTCTTCTGGGACAAAGGCCTGGAGAATCCTTTTTCCTAAAAGCATACCTGCTGCAATCTCTTTTTATCACAAAAAGTTATGGATTTTCTGACAAGAATCAAGAGAATATTTCAACACCATCTCAAATCAAATCAAATCGAATTTTATTTGTCACATACACATGGTTAGCAGATGTTAATGCGAGTGTAGCGAAATGCTTGTGCTTCTAGTTCCGACAATGCAGTAATAACGAGCAAGTAATCTAACTAACAATTCCAAAAAAAACTACTGTCATACACAGTGTAAGGGGATAAAGAATATGTACATAAGGATATATATGAATGAGTGATGGTACAGAGCAGCATAGGCAAGATACAGTAGATGATATCGAGTACAGTATATACATATGAGATAAGTATGTAAACCAAGTGGCATAGTTAAAGTGGCTAGTGATACATGTATTACATAAGGATGCAGTCGATGATATAGAGTACAGTATCAACGTATGCATATGAGATGAACAATGTAGGGTAAGTAACATTATATAAGGTAGCATTGTTTAAAGTGGCTAGTGATATATTTACATCATTTCCCATCAATTCCCATGATTAAAGTGGCTGGAGTAGAGTCAGTGTCATTGACAGTGTGTTGGCAGTAGCCACTCAATGTTAGTAGTGTATCTAAGTCACCATATATCTTATATATATATATATATATATATATATATATATATATATTATGTTACAAGTTTAATATTCTCTCCTGTTACTTATTTTCAGAAGTCTAAATATCTCATATTCTCTCCTGTTACTAGTTTTCAGAACTCTAAATATCTAATATTATCTCCTGTTACTAGTTTTCAGAACTCTAAATATCTAATATTATCTCCTGTTACTAGTTTTTAGAACTCTAAATATCTAATATTATCTCCTGTTACTAGTTTTTAGAACTCTAAATATCTAATATTATCTTCGGTTACTAGTTTTCAGAACTCTAAATATCTAATATTATCTTTGGTTACTAGTTTTCAGAACTCTAAATATCTAATATTATCTTCGGTTACTAGTTTTCAGAACTCTAAATATCTAATATTGTCTTTGGTTACTAGTTTTCAGAACTCTAAATATCTAATATTATCTCCTGTTACTAGTTTTCAGAACTCTAAATATCTAATATTCTCTTCGGTTACTAGTTTTTAGAACTCTAAATATCTAATATTATCTTCGGTTACTAGTTTTTAGAACTCTAAATATCTAATATTCTCTTCAGTTACTAGTTTTCAGAACTCTAAATATCTAATATTATCTTTGGTTACTAGTTTTTAGAACTCTAAATATCTAATATTATCTTCAGTTACTAGTTTTCAGAACTCTAAATATCTGTAACGGTTCTCTTGTGGTGAAGGAGAGTCGGACCAAAACGCAGCGTTGTGATGATTCATGTTAATTTAATGAAGGAAAAACTATACATGAAATAAACTACAAAACAATGAAATGTGAAAACCTAAACAGTCCTATCTGGTGCAAACACAGAGACAGGAACAATCACCCACAAACACACAGTGAAACCCAGGCTACCTAAATATGGTTCCCAATCAGAGACAATGACTAACACCTGCCTCTGATTGAGAACCATATCAGGCCAGACATAGAAATAGACAAAATAGACATGAAACATAGAATGCCCACTCAGCTCACACCCTGACCAACCAAAACATAGAAATATACTATGGTCAGGGTGTGACAATATCTAATATTATCTCCTGTTACTAGTTTTCAGAAGTCTAAATATCTAATATTCTCTTCGGTTACTAGTTTTCAGAGTCTAAATATCTAATATTCTCTTCGGTTACTAGTTTTCAGAGTCTAAATATCAAATATTCTCTCCTGTTACTAGTTTTCAGAACACTAAATATCTAATATTCTCTCCTGTTACTAGTTTTCAGACCACTAAATATCTAATATTCTCTCCTGTTACTAGTTTTCAGAAGTCTGAACTTGATGTTCAAGGCCTTTTTTCGCACGTCAAACATTTAACACGTCAATACGGATGAACGTAAGTATCTAAGGTCTTTTATATGGTAATAACGCAGTGCTACAGACGTCATGGTCCTCTGGCAGTAACGTAACCAAGCGCTCTCCTTTAATCATGACTCGGAGAGAGAATGACCTACACAGACAGCCACAGTCTCCAGGAAGGTACATCAAACCTCTGCTCTACGGGGATACATCCAACCTCTGCTCTCTGCTGTACCTTTGATCAGGTAGTGTAGGAGTCAGTGGGATATCATGTTGATATTAGGTAGTGTAGGAGTCAGTGGGATATCATGTTGATATCAGGTTGTGTAGGAGTCAGTGGGATATCATGTTGATATCAGGTTGTGTATGAGTCAGGGGATATCATGTTGATATCATGTTGATATCAGGTTGTGTATGAGTTGGGATATCATGTTGATATCATGTTGATATCATGTTGATCAGGTAGTGTAGGAGTCAGTGAGATATCATGTTGATATCAGGTAGTGTAGGAGTCAGTGGGATATCATGTTGATATCAGGTAGTGTGGGAGTCAGTGTGATATCATGTTGATATCATGTTGATATCATGTTGATCAGGTAGTGTAGGAGTCAGTGGGATATCATGTTGATATCAGGTAGGGTAGGAATTAGTGTGATATCATGTTGATATCATGTTGATATCATGTTGATCAGGTAGTGTAGGAGTAAGTGCGATATCATGTTGATATCATGTTGATATCAGGTAGTGTAGGAGTCATTGGGATATCATGTTGATATCAGGTAGTGGAGGAGTCATTGGGATATCATGTTGATATCATGTTGATATCAGGTAGTGTAGGAGTCAGTGGGATATCATGTTGATATCATGTTGATATCAGGTAGTGTAGGAGTCAGTGGGGATATCATGTTGATATCATGTTGATCAGGTAGTGTAGGAGTCAGTGGGATATCATGTTGATATCATGTTGATATCAGGTAGTGTAGGAGTCAGTGGGATATCATGTTGATATCAAATCAAATAAAAATCTAATTTATTTGTCACATACACATGGTTAGCAGATGTTAATGCGAGTGTAGCGAAATGCTTGTGCTTCTAGTTCCGACAATGCAGTAATAACCAACGAGTAATCTAACTAACAATTCCAAAACTACTGTCTTATACACAGTGTAAGGGGATAAAGAATATGTACATAAGGATATATGAATGAGTGATGGTACAGAGCAGCATAGGCAAGATACAGTAGATGGTATCGAGTACAGTATATACATATGAGATGAGTATGTAAACAAAGTGGCATAGTTAAAGTGGGTAGTGATACATGTATTACATAAGGATGCAGTCGATGATATAGAGTACAGTATATACGTATGCATATGAGATGAATAATGTAGGGTAAGTAACATTGTATAGGGTAACATTGTTTAAAGTGGCTTGTGATATATTTACATCATTTCCCATCAATTCCCATTATTAAAGTGGCTGGAGTTGAGTCAGTGTCAGTGTCAGTGTGTTGGCAGCAGCCACTCAATGTTAGTGGTGGCTGTTTAACAGTCTGATGGCCTTGAGATAGAAGCTGTTTTTCAGTCTCTCGGTCCCAGCTTTGATGCACCTGTACTGACCTCGCCTTCTGGATGATAGCGGGGTGAACAGGCAGTGGCTCGGGTGGTTGATGTCCTTGATGATCTTTATGGCCTTCCTGTAACATCGGGTGGTGTAGGTGTCCTGGAGGGCAGGTAGTTTGCCCCGGTGAAGCGTTGTGCAGACCTCACTACCCTCTGGAGAGCCTTACAGTTGAGGGCGGAGCAGTTGCCGTACCAGGCGGTGATACAGCCCGCCAGGATGCTCTCGATTGTGCATCTGTAGAAGTTTGTGAGTGCTTTTGGTGACAAGCCGAATTTCTTCAGCCTCCTGAGGTTGAAGAGGCGCTGCTGCGCCTTCTTCACGATGCTGTCTGTGTGAGTGGACCAATTCAGTTTGTCTGTGATGTCTATGCCGAGGAACTTAAAACTTGCTACCCTCTCCACTACTGTTCCATCGATGTGGATAGGGGTGTTCCCTCTGCTGTTTCCTGAAGTCCACAATCATCTCCTTAGTTTTGTTGACGTTGAGTGTGAGGTTATTTTCAGGTAGTGTGGGAGTCAGTGGGATATCATGTTGATCAGGTAGTGTAGGAGTCAGTGGGATATCATGTTGATATCATGTTGATATCATGTTGATCAGGTAGTGTAGGAGTCATTGGGATATCATGATGATATCATGTTGATCAGGTAGTGTAGCAGTCATTGGGATATCATGTTGATATCAGGTAGGTTAGGAGTCATTGGGATATCATGTTGATATCAGGTAGTGTAGCAGTCAGTGGGATATCATGTTGATATCAGGTAGTGTAGGAGTCATTGGGATATCATGTTGATATCATGTTGATCAGGTAGTGTAGGAGTCATTGGGATATCATGATGATATCATGTTGATATCAGGTAGTGTAGCAGCCAGTGGGATATCATGTTGATATCATGTTGATATCAGGTAGTGTAGCAGCCAGTGGGATATCATGTTGATATCATGTTGATATCATGTTGATATCATGTTGATCAGGTAGTGTAGGAGTCATTGGAATATCATGTTGATATCAGGTAGTGTAGGAGTCAGTGGGATATCATGTTGATATCAGGTAGGGTAGGAGTCATTGGGATATCATGTTTATATCATTGATATCATGTTGATATCAGGTAGTGTAGGAGTCATTGGGATATCATGTTGATATCAGGTAGTGTAGCAGATATCAGTGGGATATCATGTTGATATCAGGTAGTGTAGGAGTCATTGGGATATCATGTTTATATCATGTTGATATCATGTTGATATCAGGTAGTGTAGGAGTCATTGGGATATCATGTTGATATCATGTTGATATCAGGATATCATGTAGCAGCCAGTGGGATATCATGTTGATATCATGTTGATATCAGGTAGTGAGAGCATCCTGGCGAGCATCCTGGCGGGCTGTATCACCGCCTGGTATGGCAACTGCACCGCCCTCAACCGTAAGGCTCTCCAGAGGGTAGTGAGGTCTGCACAACGCATCACCGGGGCAAACTACCTGCCCTCCAGGACACCTACACCACCCGATGCTACAGGAAGGCCATAAAGATCATCAAGGACATCAACCACCCGAGCCACTGCCTGTTCACCCCGCTGTCATCCAGAAGGCGAGGTCAGTACAGGTGCATCAAAGCTGGGACCGAGAGACTGAAAAACAGCTTCTATCTCAAGGCCATCAGACTGTTAAACAGCCACCACTAACATTGAGTGGCTACTGCCAACACACTGTCAATGACACTGACTCTACTCCAGCCACTTTAATCATGGGAATTGATGGGAAATGATGTAAATATATCACTAGCCACTTTAAACAATGCTACCTTATATAATGTTACTTACCCTACATTGTTCATCTCATATGCATACGTTGATACTGTACTCTATATCATCGACTGCATCCTTATGTAATACATGTATCACTAGCCACTTTAACTATGCCACTTGGTTTACATACTTATCTCATATGTATATACTGTACTCGATATCATCTACTGTATCTTGCCTATGCTGCTCTGTACCATCACTCATTCATATATCCTTATGTACATATTCTTTATCCCCTTACACTGTGTATAAGACAGTAGTTTTTTTTTTGGAATTGTTAGTTAGATTACTTGCTCGTTATTACTGCATTGTCGGAACTAGAAGCACAAGCATTTCGCTACACTCGCATTAACATCTGCTAACCATGTGTATGTGACAAATAAAATTTGATTTGATTTGATTTAGTGTAGGAGTCATTGGAATATCATGTTGATATCAGGTAGTGTAGGAGTCAATGGGATATCATGTTGATATCATGTTGATATCAGGTAGTGTAGCAGCCAGTGGGATATCATGTTGATATCAGGTTGTGTATGAGTCAGTGGGATATCATGTTGATATCATGTTTATATCAGGTAGTGTAGGAGTCAATGGGATATCATGTTGATATCAGGTAGTGTAGCAGCCAGTGGGATATCATGTTGATATCAGGTAGGGTAGGAGTCATTGGGATATCATGTTGATATCATGTTGATATCAGGTAGTGTAGGAGTCATTGGAATATCATGTTGATATCAGGTAGTGTAGGAGTCAATGGGATATCATGTTGATATCATGTTGATATCAGGTAGTGTAGCAGCCAGTGGGATATCATGTTGATATCAGGTTGTGTATGAGTCAGTGGGATATCATGTTGATATCATGTTGATATCAGGTAGTGTAGGAGTCACTGGGATAAGATGTTGATATCAGGTAGTGTAGGAGTCAGTGGGATATCATGTTGATATCAGGTAGGGTAGGAGTCATTGGGATATCATGTTGATATCATGTTGATATCAGGTAGTGTAGGAGTCATTGGGATATCATGTTGATATCAGGTAGTGTAGCAGCCAGTGGGATATCATGTTGATATCAGGTAGTGTAGGAGTCATTGGGATATCATGTTGATATCATGTTGATCAGGTAGTGTAGGAGTCATTGGGATATCATGATGATATCATGTTGATATCAGGTAGTGTAGCAGCCAGTGGGATATCATGTTGATATCATGTTGATATCAGGTAGTGTAGCAGCCAGTGGGATATCATGTTGATATCATGTTGATCAGGTAGTGTAGGAGTCATTGGAATATCATGTTGATATCAGGTAGTGTAGGAGTCAGTGGGATATCATGTTGATATCAGGTAGGGTAGGAGTCATTGGGATATCATGTTGATATCATGTTGATATCAGGTAGTGTAGGAGTCATTGGGATATCATGTTGATATCAGGTAGTGTAGCAGCCAGTGGGATATCATGTTGATATCAGGTAGTGTAGGAGTCATTGGGATATCATGTTTATATCATGTTGATATCATGTTGATATCAGGTAGTGTAGGAGTCATTGGGATAT
>NW_024609691.1:255000-267500 GCF_018296145.1 Oncorhynchus tshawytscha
GGTAGAGTCAGGCATTCCCCAGGGCAGCTGTCTAGGCCCCTTACTTTTTAAAATCAAACTAATGACATGCCACTGGCTTTGAGTAAAGCCAGTGTGTCTATGCATGCTAATGAATCAACACTATACATGTCAGCAACCACAACAAGTTAAATCACTGCAACACTTAACAGAAAGCTGCAGTTGGTTTCAGAATGGGTGGAAAGAAATTAGTTAGTAAGTTAGTCCTAAATATTATTTTAAAAATTAAAAGCATTGTATTTGGGACAAATTATTCAATAAGCCCTGAACATCAACTAAATCTTGGAATGAATAATGTGGAAATTGAGCAAGTTGAGATAACTATACTGTTTGGAGTAACACTGGATAGTAAACTGTCATGGACAAAACATATTGATACAACAGTAGCTCAGATGGGGAGAAGTCTGTCCATAATAAAGCACTGCTCAGTTTTCTTGACATCGCTATTGAATAAACAAGTCCTACAGGCCCAAGTTTTGTCACACCTGGTCTCCTGTCCAGTCATATGGTCTATTGTCCAGTCATATGGCCTATTGTCCAGTCATATGGTCTACTGGTCTACTGCCCAGTCATATGGTCTCCTGTCCATTCATATAGACTACTGCCCAGTCATATGGTCTACTGCCCAGTCATATGATCTATTGTCCAGTCATATGGTCTACTGGTCTACTGACCAGTCATATGGTCTCCTGTCCAGTCATATAGACTACTGCCCAGTCATATGGACTACTGCCCAGTCATATGGTCTACTGCCCAGTCATATGGTCTCCTGTCCAGTCATATAGACTACTGCCCAGTCATATGGTCTATTGTCCAGTCATATGGTCTACTGCCCAATAATATGGTCTACTGCCCAGTCATATGGATTACTGCCCAGTCATATGGTCTACTGGTCTACTGGTCCCAGTCATATGGTCTATTGTCCAGTCATATGGTCTACTGGTCTACTGCCCAGTCATATGGACCACTGCCCAGTCATATGGACTACTGCCCAGTCATATGGTCTATTGTCCAGTCATATGGTCTACTGCCCAGTCATATGGACTACTGCCCAGTCATATGGACTACTGCCCAGTCATATAGACTACTGCCCAGTCATATAGACTACTGCCCAGTCATATGGTCTACTGGTCTACTGTCCAGTCATATAGACTACTGGTCTACTGTCCAGTCATATGATCTATTGTCCAGTCATATGGTCTACTGGTCTACTGCCCAGTCATATGGTCTACTGGTCTACTGCCCATTCATATGGTCTACTGCCCAGTCATATGGTCTACGGGTCTACTGCTCAGTCATATGGACTACTGCCCAGTCATATAGACTACTGTCCAGTCATATAGACTACTGCCCAGTCTACTGCCCAGTCATATAGACTACTGCCCAGTCATATGGTCTACTGTCCAGTCATATGGATTACTGTCCAGTCATATGGTCTACTGTCCAGTCATATGGATTACTGTCCAGTCATATGGTCAATTGTCCAGTCATATGGTCTACTGTCCAGTCACATGGTCTACTGCCCAGTCATATGGACCACTGCCCAGTCATATAGACTACTGTCCAGTCTACTGCCCAGTCATATAGACTACTGCACAGTCATATGGATTACTGTCCAGTCATATGGTCTACTGTCCAGTCATATGGATTACTGTCCAGTCATATGGTCTACTGTCCAGTCATATGGTCTACTGCCCAGTCATATGGTCTACTGCCCAGTCATATGGTCAATTGTCCAGTCATATGGTCTACTGTCCAGTCATATGGTCTACTGCCCAGTCATATGGACTACTGCCCAGTCATATGGTCTACTGTCCAGTCATATGGTCTACAGTCCAGTCATATGGTCTACTGTCCAGTCATATGGTCTACTGGTCTACTGTCCAGTCACATAGACTACTGGTCTACTGTCCAGTCATATGATCTATTGTCCAGTCATATGGTCTACTGGTCTACTGCCCAGTCATATGGTCTACTGTCCAGTCATATGGTCTACTGGTCTACTGCCCAGTCATATGGTCTACTGTCCAGTCATATGGTCTACTGGTCTACTGTCCAGTCATATAGACTACTGGTCTACTGTCCAGTCATATGATCTATTGTCCAGTCATATGGTCTACTGGTCTACTGCCCAGTCATATGGTCTACTGGCCTACTGCCCAGTCATATGGTCTACTGCCCAGTCATATGGACTACTGCCCAGTCATAAAGACTACTGTCCAGTCATATAGACTACTGCCCAGTCTACTGCCCAGTCATATAGACTACTGCCCAGTCATATGGTCTACTGCCCAGTCATATAGACTACTGCCCAGTCATATAGACTACTACCCAGTCCTATGGACTACTGCCCAGTCATATAGACTACTGCCCAGTCATGTAGACTACTACCCAGTCCTATGGACTACTGCCCAGTCACATGGTCTACTGCCCAGTCATATAGACTACTGCCCAGTCATATAGACTACTGTCCAGTCATATGGTCTACTGGTCTACTGCCCAGTCATATGGTCTACTGCCCAGTCATATGGTCTACTGCCCAGTCATATGGATTACTGTCCAATCATATGGTCTACTGTCCAGTCATATGGTCTACTGGTCTACTGCCCAGTCATATGGTCTACTGCCCAGTCATATGGATTACTGTCCAGTCATATGGTCTACTGTCCAGTCATATGGTCTACTGCCCAGTCATATGGTCAATTGTCCAGTCATATGGTCTACTGTCCAGTCATATGGTCTACTGCCCTGTCATATGGACTACTGCCCAGTCATATGGTCTACTGTCCAGTCATATGGTCTACTGTCCAGTCATATGGTCTACTGTCCAGTCATATGGTCTACTGGTCTACTGTCCAGTCATATAGACTACTGGTCTACTGTCCAGTCATATGATCTATTGTCCAGTCATATGGTCTACTGGTCTACTGCCTAGTCATATGGTCTACTGGTCTACTGCCCAGTCATATGGTCTACTGTCCAGTCATATGGTCTACTGGTCTACTGTCCAGTCATATAGACTACTGGTCTACTGTCCAGTCATATGATCTATTGTCCAGTCATATGGTCTACTGGTCTACTGCCTAGTCATATGGTCTACTGGTCTACTGCCCAGTCATATGGTCTACTGTCCAGTCATATGGTCTACTGGTCTACTGTCCAGTCATATAGACTACTGGTCTACTGTCCAGTCATATGATCTATTGTCCAGTCATATGGTCTACTGGTCTACTGCCTAGTCATATGGTCTACTGGTCTACTGCCCAGTCATATGGTCTACTGCCCAGTCATATTGTCTACTGGTCTACTGTCCAGTCATATGGTCTACTGGTCTACTGGTCCCAGTCATATGGTCTACTGTCCAGTCATATGGTCTGCTGGTCTACTGTCCAGTCATATGGTCTACTGCCCAGTCATGTGGTCTACTGTCAAGTCATATGGTCTACTGGTCTACTGTCCAGTCATGTTGTCTCCTGTCCAGTCATATGGTCTACTGGTCTACTGTCCAGTCATATGGTCTACTGTCCAGTCATGTTGTCTCCTGTCCAGTCATGTGGTCTACTGGTCTACTGTCCAGTCATGTTGTATCCTGTCCAGTCATGTGGTCTACTGCTCTACTGTCCAGTCATGTTGTATCCTGTCCAGTCATGTGGTCTACTGCTCTACTGTCCAGTCATGTTGTCTCCTGTCCAGTCATATGGTCTATTGTCCAGTCATATGGTCTACTGCCCAGTCATATGGTCTACTGCCCAGTCATATGGTCTCCTGTCCAGTCATATGGTCTCCTGTCCAGTCATATGGTCTCCTGTCCAGTCATATGGTCTATTGTCCAGTCATATGGTCTCCTGTCCAGTCATATGGTCTATTGTCCAGTCATGTGGTCTCCTGTCCAGTCATGTGGTCTATTGTCCAGTCATATGGACTACTGTCCAGTCATGTGGTCTACTGTCCAGTCATGTTGTCTCCTGTCCAGTCATATGGTCTATTGTCCAGTCATATGGTCTCCTGTCCAGTCATATGGACTACTGTCCAGTCATGTGGTCTACTGTCCAGTCATATGGTCTCCTGTCCAGTCATGTGATCTACTGTCCAGTCATATTGTCTACTGTCCAGTCATGTGGTCTACTGTCCAGTCATGTGGTCTCCTCTCCAGTCATAAGTGCCACGAAGAGGGAGATTACAGTCGGCCCAGAACAGAACAGCACGGCTGGCCTTCAAATGAACACAGAGAGCTAACATCAATGACATGCATGTCAATCTCTCCTGGCTCAGTAGATGAGTGATTGACTGCATCACTACTCGTCTTTGTGAGAGGTACTGACATGTGGGTGGCACCGAGCCGTCCGTTCAAATGACTTGACTAGCACACAGCTCAGATACCCCACAAGACATCCCACCAGGGTTCTCTTCACAGTCCAGAACAGACTGGAGATGGTGCGGTAGTACCCAGAGCCGTGACTCCACTGAACTCTGAACTCTAGTAGAATCAGATTTAAAATACAGATCTGTTCAGTGGGCAGAGAGGAGGTCAAACTAATGAGAAAAAACAACAACATTATAATCAACAGTGGTTCACAATTATGATCAGAGAAACTGACACGTGGTGATTGATGATATGTGGTGAAGCCCAGCAGGATCAACACAGACTTTGTCCCAAATGGGACCCTGTATTCACTATGTAGTGCACTACTTTTCCCCATGGCTCATAGGGCTCTGGTCAAAAGTAGTGCACTAAATAGGGAATAGGGTGCCATTTGGGAAGACGAAAACCATTTAATCTCAATGAAATGTGCCTGTGATGGATGAGTCCACGGTGATCTCCATTACCCATTCTCAGATGATTGATATCGTCTCAACAATGGAAACGACATCTTAGGAAATGTAGGAATTCATTGAAAATATAAATCCCCCAAAGAAATGTTTCTATGATGAAGACAGGGGCACCAGTTGGAGGCACCAGCTCATGATTTTGGAGGCACCTCCACATTTTTTTTAGGGGGGGGAGGGTGCAGCACTACACAATAGAATACATTTGAGTCATTATCCTATAAAGTCATTATAAAGTCATTATGAAGTCATTATAATGTCATTATTAATCATTATAAAGTCATTATGAAGTCATTATAATGTCATTATTAAGTCATTATTAAATAATTAAGTCATTATAAAGTCATTATTAAGTCATTATTAAATAATTAAGTCATTATAAAGTCATTATAATGTCATTATGAAGGCATTATAAAGTCATTATATAGTCATTATATAGTCATTATTAAGTCATTATTGTCATTAAAACGTCATTATAAAGTCATTATAAAGTCATTATTAAGTCATTATTAAGTCATTATATAGTCATTATATAGTCATTATTAAGTCATTATTGTCATTAAAACGTCAATATTAAATCATTATTAAGTCATTATTACGTCATTATTAAGTCATTATTAAGTCATTAAAACATCATTATAAAGTCATTATTAAGTCATTAAAAAGTCATTATTAAGTCAATATTAAGGCAATATTAAGTCATTACTAAGTCATTAAAAAGTCATTATTAAGTCAATATTAAGTCATTAAAAAGTCATTATTAAGTCAATATTAAGTCATTATTAAGTCATTATTAAGTCATTCATAAAGCTGTATTAAGAGGTGTAATTGACGACTCACATGGTATTCAATAAATACGTTGTCCAAGCTGGAACGCATGATTCAAAATATTCTGATATGCAACCTAATCCAGTGATTGTCATTCATTTGATATGCAACCTAATCCAGTGATTGTCATTCATTTGATATGCAACCTAATCCAGTGATTGTCATTCATTTGAGGTTGACTATTAGTCAATATTTCTTTTTAAATGTTTGACTGTTTTTCTGATCAATAGAGATGAATTTGCCTTTGTCTTTATGAGCAGTAATATTATATAGTCTAGGCCTAATTAAATTGGTGCTAATTCATTAATATTATATAGTCTAGGCCTAATTCAATTGGTGCTAATTCATTAATATTATATAGTCTAGGCCTAATTCAATTGGTGCTAATTCATTAATATTATATAGTCTAGGCCTAATTAAATTGGTGCTAATTCATTAATATTATATAGTCTAGGCCTAATTCAATTAGTGCTAATTCATTAATATTATATAGTCTAGGCCTAATTAAATTGGTGCTAATTCATTAATATTATATAGTCTAGGCCTAATTAAATTGGTGCTAATTCATTACAGTTTTTTTCGATTGCTAAACGACAGTGGACACAACTGGAGTCACATGTGCAAAACTCTAACTACAGTCTGCACAGCAGCAGTTCATGCATGTGGACCAAAATATAGTTCGTTTTTCATTGCTTGAACACAGTTTTCAAAACTCTACACACTTATCCCATGACTTTAACCACAACCTGCACAACACTGTGGATTTACAGCACTTTGTTCAAATGCTAACACACTGCTGTCAAAACTGTGAACCACACATTCAAAACGGAATAGATTTCAGCCTTGTGCCTTTCAAACACTGCTGATTGCAATTTCAGCTGAAAGGCTAAGCAGGTGTCTTGTTTTAGACTTGTTAGTGAACACACACACATATTACAGTATATATAGGTAGAGCTCAGAAAGACTCATTTTGGAAATGGAACAAGGAAGATGGGTTCGTGGAGGGAGAAGGGTGGCAGGGAGAGGGCGGGTGCGTGGAGGAAGACAAAGAAGACAAAGAGCTGTTATTTCAGATTAAATAAGGGCTACACTTATAGACCATGTCGTGAACCATGGTCTCTCATTGAGAGAGGCAGGGTTGAGGGTGCAACCCAATCTGCAAAGATCCACAGTGGCATCTGTAATGCGAATTTTCCATCATGCAAACAGGTGAGAGTTACATCCTTACAGTAAATGAAAACATTACAGGAATCTA
Source organism: Oncorhynchus tshawytscha (assembly GCF_018296145.1). Classification (NCBI taxonomy): domain Eukaryota; kingdom Metazoa; phylum Chordata; class Actinopteri; order Salmoniformes; family Salmonidae; genus Oncorhynchus; species Oncorhynchus tshawytscha. The sequence continues at coordinate 261,929 of NW_024609691.1, forward strand.
TTTTGTATTGCAATTATAGAATATTTATACAGATATATATTACAGTAAGTTTGACTGTAAAATATATTTTTACAACAGGACCCAAAGGCTGCCCCCAACAGGGGGAAGAGGAAAAATATTTTCAGATGCGCAGGAAAATGCTATTGTTGACATGGTTGTTGTCAACAATGCAATAAAACTGCGGGAGATTCAAGATAGAGTGCTGGCTGATAATGATATATTTGAAAATGTTAATTCTGTCAGCACAACAACTATTGCTCGAGTCCTAAAGAAACACCAAGTTACAATGAAACAGTTATACACTGTACCGTTCGAGAGAAACAGTGAACGGGTAAAAGAGCAAAGATACCAATATGTCCAGGTAAGACGTCTGAGGTTACGTACACAGCTATACAAAATATTTACAGTAAAAAAAAACACTAGCATTTCTACAGTAAAACTGTGCACTTACTGTTTTTCAGAGAGTAATGGAGGTGGAAGCACTGGAAAGACCACATTCATTTGTATTTATCGATGAAGCTGGATTTAACCTTGCCAAAACACGGCGCAGAGGAAGGAATGTTATAGGTCAAAGGGCCACTGTGGAGGTTCCAGGCCAAAGGGGGAAATATCACCATGTGTGCTGCAATGGCCAATGATGGTTTGCTTCTCAACACACCACTCATTGGCCCATACAACACAGAAAGGCTTATAGCTTTCCTAGAACAGCTCTATGCTCAGCTAGTGCCAGCAGAACAGGGGAGCCAGTAAGAAACCCCAAGTTTTTGTCATAGTTTGCGATAACGTTGCTTTTCACCACTCTGCAGCTGTCACAGATTGGTTTCCAGCACATCACAGATTTATGGTTTTGTACCTGCCTGCATATTCACCCTTCCTCAACCCAATAGAGGAGTTTTTCTCTGCCTCGAGGTGGAAAGTGTTTGGTCACCACCCACATGACCAAATGTCTCTTTTGGAAGCCATGCGTGCCGGATGTGAGGACACGAGTCCAGAGGACTGCCAGGGATGGATAAGGCACTCCAGAAGGTTCTTCCCCAGGTGCATGGCAAGAGAAAACATTAGATGTGATGTTGAAGAAAACCTGTGGCCTGATGCTAGAGGCAGGATTTCAATTATTTGTTCGAATTACAGTATGTACTTTTAGTTTCTACCTTTTTTTTCTCATTACTGTAGTTCCGTAAATTACTACAGATTATTGAAGCAAACTGCTAATTTTCATTTACCTTAAAAATAATTGTTATGTTCTAAAAATGTTAATAAATCATGTGAAAGAATGTCACTCTTTTCTTTGAAGAAAATATTACTTTGTATGAAGTCACTGAAATTGTTCAAACTGTAAAGATGAAAAGTTGTATTTTCTGTATTGGTGTTTGATGCTAGTGTTTTTACTCTCAGTGTGTTCTGAGTGACAGTGTGTGTTATCTCAGTGAGGGTTGTGCATAGTGTTTGGCTGCACTGAGCGTGTTTTGAGCCATGTGTTAAGAGTTGTGTTGCTTGGAATGAGTTTTGCAGGTGATGTGAACTGTTTAGCTCAGGTGACTGTTGGTAGTGCAGACTGTAGTTAGAGTTTTGCACATGTGACTCCAGTTGTGACCACTGTCGTTTAGCAATCGAAAAAAACTGTAATATTACATAGTCTAGGCCTAATTAAATTGGTGCTAATTCATTAATATTATATAGTCTAGGCCTAATTAAATTGTTGCTTATTCATTAATATTATATAGTCTAGGCCTAATTCAATTGGAGCTAATTCCTCTCCTGAGGAAGTGGAAACTCTAAACACATTAGCTAGATCGCTAAGTCTAAATATAACACTTACTGCAGTAAACGTAAACGTAATGTCCTAAAATAACTTTGTTCACTTGAAACGGACAATTTTCTGCACTCTGCATTTTCGAAGCTGCATCAGATATCTTGATTGTAAAAACAGTGTGCTTTGTGCTCAATAATCATCGTTGACAAATTTAAAAAATTATACCTACAGAAAGCTGAGACCCTCCTCTCTTTTAATATGGACATTATTTCTCTATATGGTTAGGTCAGGGTGTGATGTGGGGTGGACATTCCATGGTCGGGTCGTTTCCCTGACGACGTTTGTGACACCTACAGAAAGCTGAGACCCTCCTCTCTTTAATATAGACAACTAGATGCTTCCAAAGTTGTGTTTTGGAAATGTTATACAATCAAGAGGGAACCACGAGGGGGAAAGAGAGTCTGAGAGGATCATTACAGCAGCCGACCCCAGCCGACCAGCCGACCCCAGAGAAACAAGGCAGACACTTTTATCACTGAAATCATGAGGATAATGCACTTTACTGTTTAACAAATTCATGGTTATATCCGCCCCCAAAAAAAAAAAAAACAGGACGTTTTGATAGAGGTGACCAGGTAGAATGTGCAACTCACACCAGTGGGACCAGTTAAATGTTTTACAAGCAGAGAGCCAAGTTAAAGGGTCTCAAAATGCACTAAATGGTTGTGTGTGTGTGTGTGTGTGTGTGTGCGTGCGTGCGTGTGCGTGTGTGTGCGCGTCAGCTATCACCACAAGCAGTTTCCAATCTGTAGACATGAACTTGGAGGAGTTTAAGTGTCCTCACAAGACCATGCACACACACACACACACACACACACACACACACACACACACACACACACACACACACACACACACACACACACACACACACACACACATACACACACACACACACCAGTCCTGTCCTTGCCAGTCAACACAATCAGGTTATGTGTCTCTAAATAGTCAGGCACATGGTGCTCCTCTCAACACCACGGAGGGCCACTTCTTTAACTGAAGCAGCAGAACCCTGCCCTGAGTAGATAGAGAGAGAGAGAGAGGGAGAGAGAGAGAGGGGGTGAGAGAGAGAGAGAGGGGGGTGAGCGAGAGAGAGAGGGGGACGAGAGAGAGAGAGAGGGGGGTGAGACAGAGAGAGAGAAAGAGAGAGAGAGAGAGAGAGAGAGGGGGAGAAAGAGGGGGGTGAGAGAGAGAGAGAGAGAGGGGAAGAGAGAGAGAAAGGGGGGTGAGAGAGAGAGAGAGGGGAAGAGAGAGAGAGAGAGAGACAGGTGGAGAGAGAGGTGGAGAGAGAGATAGAGAGAGAGGGGGTGAGAGAGAGAGAGAGAGAGAGAGGTGGAGAGAGAGGTGAGAGAGAGAGAGAGAGAGAGAGAAAGAGGTGGAGAGAGAGGTGGAGAGAGAGAGAGAGAGAGAGAGACAGAGAGAGACAGAGAGAGAGAGAGAGAGAGAGAGAGAGAGAGAGAGGTGGAGAGAGAAAAACACACACATGCATCTGTGACATTGGCCTCTGCATCCAGGGTTGAGCACAAAGACTCACAGCCAGGTTAACAGAGGTCACAGCCAGGTTAACAGAGGTCACAGCCAGGTTAACAGAGGTCACAGCCAGGTTAACAGAGGTCACAGCCAGGTTAACAGAGGTCACAGCCAGGTTAACAGAGGTCACAGCCAGGTTATCAGAGGTCACAGCCAGGTTAACAGAGGTCACAGCCAGGTTAACAGAGGTCACAGCCAGGTTACAGAGGTCACAGCCAGGTTAACAGAGGTCACAGCCAGGTTAACAGAGGTCACATCCAGGTTAACAGAGGTCACAGCCAGGTTATCAGAGGTCACAGCCAGGTTAACAGAGGTCACAGCCAGGTTATCAGAGGTCGTCACAGCCAGGTTAACAGAGGTCACAGCCAGGTTAACAGAGGTCACAGCCAGGTTAACAGAGGTCACAGCCAGGTTAACAGAGGTCACAGCCAGGTTAACAGAGGTCACAGCCAGGTTATCAGAGGTCACAGCCAGGTTAACAGAGGTCACAGCCAGGTTATCAGAGGTCACAGCCAGGTTAACAGAGGTCACAGCCAGGTTAACAGAGGTCACAGCCAGGTTAACAGAGGTCACAGCCAGGTTAACAGAGGTCACAGCCAGGTTATTTCAGAGGTCACAGCCAGGTTATCAGAGGTCACAGCCAGGTTAACAGAGGTCACAGCCAGGTTATCAGAGGTCACAGCCAGGTTAACAGAGGTCACAGCCAGGTTAACAGAGGTCACAGCCAGGTTAACAGAGGTCACAGCCAGGTTAACAGAGGTCACAGCCAGGTTAACAGAGGTCACAGCCAGGTTAACAGAGGTCACAGCCAGGTGACAGTCAGGTTATAGAGAGGTCAAACCACCACTGTCGTTATCACTAATGATGTCACCCCTCCCATGGGTCTGTCCTGGAAAGTATCGTCTGTATCAAAGGCTGTTTCTATCACACTGTGAGCTCTGGGATACAGGCGGCTTGGATCAATCAACAGCCGCTTTGGAGATTAAACTTCCACATGCTAACACTTTTACAACCACTTATAACCACGGTTACCAAGGCTCATAATGTCATTAAGTTTGTGTAATTGATCACACCATTACAGAAAAAAAATTCATTTAAATAGCATTTTTTGGGTGACATATTTGGACTTATTTCTCTGGGTCATTGAGTACTGTTACACGTAATAGTACCGTGTATTGTGAATAGTTAATATGATCATATTTGGACTTATTTCTCTGGGTCATTGAGTACTGTTACACGTAATAGTACCGTGTATTGTGAATAGTTAATATGATCATATTTGGACTTATTTCTCTGGGTCATTGAGTACTGTTACACGTAATAGTACCGTGTATTGTGAATAGTTAATATAATCGTATTTGGACTTATTTCTCTGGGTCATTGAGTACTGTTACACGTAATAGTACCGTGTATTGTGAATAGTTAATATGATCATATTTGGACTTATTTCTCTGGGTCATTGAGTACTGTTACACGTAATAGTACCGTGTATTGTGAATAGTTAATATGATCATATTTGGACTTATTTCTCTGGGTCATTGCGTACTGTTACACGTAATAGTACCGTGTATTGTGAATAGTTAATATGATCATATTTGGACTTATTTCTCTGGGTCATTGAGTACTGTTACACGTAATAGTACCGTGTATTGTGAATAGTTAATATGATCATATTTGGACTTATTTCTCTGGGTCATTGCGTACTGTTACACGTAATAGTACCGTTGTTTGTGAATAGTTAATATGATCATATTTGGACTTATTTCTCTGGGTCATTGAGTCCTGTTACACGTAATAGTACCGTGTATTGTGAATAGTTAATATGATCAATTTCCCTCATATTTTCTGTTCACATGGACATATCTGACATCAGGATACCTGATGGGACTTTGATAAATGTAGAAAATCTCCAATCAAAACAAATGTTCGACCACAGCGACCATGTTGTTATTACTGTGAAGTGTTATTACTGTGAAGTAGTATTACTGTGTTATTACTGTGGGGTATTATTACTGTGAAGTATTATTACTGTGTTATTACTGTGAAGTATTATTACTGTGTTATTACTGTGAAGTGTTATTACTGTGAAGTGTTATTACTGTGAAGTGTTATTACTGTGAAGTATTATTACTGTGAAGTGTTATTACTGTGTTATTAATGTGTTATTGCTGTGAAGTATTATTACTGTGACGTATTATTACTGTGAAGTATTATTACTGTGAAGTGTTA
>NW_024609691.1:272500-302500 GCF_018296145.1 Oncorhynchus tshawytscha
CAAAAACTGAAGCAGGAAGTACCAGTGACGCTCAATATGGAAGTGGTCAGATGACGCGGATGCTACGCTACAGGACTGGAATATGTTCCGGGATTCATCCAATGGCATTGAGGAGAGTACCACTTCAGTCATCGGCTTCATCAATAAGTGCATCGATGACGTCGTCCCCACAGTGACTGTACGTACATATCCCAACCAGAGCCATGGATTACAGGCAATATCCGCATCAAGCTAAAGGGTAGAGCTGCCGCTTTCAAGCAGCGGGACACTAATCCGGACGCTTATAAGAAATTCCTGCTACGCCCTCAGACGAACCATCAAACAAGCAAATCGTCAATACAGGATTAAGATTGAATCCTAATACACTGGCTGTGACGCTCGTCAGATGTGGCAGGGCTTGAAAACTATTACGCACCATGAAGGGAAACTCATAAAAGCCTTTAATGCTCGCTTCGAGGCAAGCAAACACTGAAGCATCAATGAGAGCACCAGCTGTTCTGGTCGACCGTGTGTTAACACTCTCAGTAGCTGATGTGAACAAGACCTTTAAACAGGTCAACATACACAAAGCTTCGGGGCCAGATGGATTACCAGGACGTGTACTCAAAGCATGCGCAGACCAACTGGCAAGTGTCTTCAGTAACATTTTCAACCTCTCCCTGACCGAGTCTGTAATACCTACATGTTTCAAGCAGACCACCATAGTCCCTGTGCCAAAGGAAGCGAAGGTAACCTGCCTAAATGATTACCGCACCGTGGCACTCACGTCGGTAGCCATGAAGTGCTTTGAAAGGCTGGTCATGGCTCACATCAACACCATCCTCCCGGACACCCTAGACCCGCTCCAATTCGCATACTGCCCCAACAGATCCACAGATGACACAATCTTAATCACACTCCAAACTACCCTTTCCCACCTGGACAAAAGGAACAGCTATGTGAGAATGCTGTTAATTGATTACAGCTCAGCTATCAACACCATGGTGCCCTCAAAGCTCATCACTAAGGTAAGGAGCCTGGGACTAAACACCTCTCACTGCAACTGGATCCTGGACTTCCTGATGGGCCGCTCCCAGGTGGTCAGGGTAGGCAACAACCCATCTGCCACGCTGATCCTCAACACGGGGACCCCTCAGGGGTCTGTGCTTAGTCCCCTCCTGTATTCCCTGTTCACCCACGACTGCGTGGCCAAACACGACTCCAAAACCATCAAGTTTGCTGACGACACGACAGTGGTTGCCTGATCACCGACAACGATAAGAGACTGCCAGGACAACAACCTCTCCCTCAATGTGAGCAAAACAAAGGAGCTGAACGTGGACTACAGGAAAATGCAGGCTGAACAGGCCCCAATTAACATTGGAGCGGGTAGAGAGTTTCAAGTTCCTTGGTGTCCACATCACCAACAAACTATCATGGTCCAAACACACCAAGACAGTCGTTAAGAGGGCACAACAACACATTTTCCCCCTAAGGAGACTGAAAAGATTTGTCCCTTAAAAAGTTCTACAGTTGCACCATCGAGAGCATCCTGACCGGTTGCATCACCGCCTGGTATGTTAACTGCTCGGCATCTGACCGTAAGGCGCTACAGAGGGTAGTGTGTACGGCACAGTACATCACTGGGGCCAAGCTTCCTGCCATCCAGGACCTCTATACCAGGCGGTGTCAGAGAAAAGCCCCAAAAGGTGTCAGAAACTCCAGTCACCCAAGTCATGGACTGATTTCTCTGCTATCGCACGGCAAGTGGTGTCCCCCCCACTCCATTTGTTTTGCACACTGCTGCTAATCACTGTTTAGTATCTATGTATAGTCACTTCACCCCTACCTACATGTACAAATTACCTCGACTAACCCTGTAAATATCCCTTCATATATCCCAGGCGGCTGCAGCTGGTTCAGAACCATTCAGTGACATCTTCATTGAGACTAGCTAGACGACTGGGCCTGGTTAATTCATTACTAGGTACTAGCTAGACGGCTGGGCCTGGTTAATTCATTACTAGGTACTAGCTAGACGACTGGGCCTGGTTATATCATTACTAGGTACTAACTAGATGACTGGGCCTGGTTATATCATTACTAGGTACTAACTAGATGACTGGGCCTGGTTATATCATTACTAGGCACTAGCTAGGTGACTGGTTATATCATTACTAGGTACTAACTAGATTACTGGGCCTGGTTATATCATTACTAGGTACTAGCTAGATGACTGGGCCTGGTTATATGATTACTAGGTACTAACTAGATGACTGGGCCTGGTTATATCATTACTAGGTACTAACTAGATGACTGGTTATATCATTACTAGGTACTAGCTAGATGACTGGGCCTGGTTATATCATTACTAGGTACATCTCTTCTGTTACCTCTTCCCCCCTCTCTCTCTCTCCCCCCTCTCCTCTCTCTGTCCTCTCCCCTCCTCTCCTCTCTCTGTTTCCCTGTCCTCCAGGTTGGAGGGCTGATCTCCTCTCTCTGTCCTCTCCCCTCCTCTCCTCTCTCTGTTTCCCTGTCCTCCAGGTTGGAGGGATGATCTCCTTCTCTCTGTCCTCTCCCCTCCTCTCCTCTCTCTGTTTCCCTGTCGTCCAGGTTGGAGGGCTGATCTCCTTCTCTCTGTCCTCTCCACTCCTCTCCTCTCTCTGTTTCCCTGTCCTCCAGGTTGGAGGGCTGATCTCCTTCTCTCTGTCCTCTCCCCTCCTCTCCTCTCTCTGTTTCCCTGTCCTCCAGGTTGGAGGGCTGATCTCCTTCTCTCTGTCCTCTCCCCTCCTCTCCTCTCTCTGTTTCCCTGTCCTCCAGGTTGGAGGGCTGATCTCCTTCTCTCTCTCTCTCTCCCTCCTCTCCTCTCTCTGTTTCCCTGTCCTCCAGGTTGGAGGGCTGATCTCCTTCTCTCTGTCCTCTCCCCTCCTCTCCTCTCTCTGTTTCCCTGTCCTCCAGGTTGAAGGGCTGATCTCCTTCTCTCTGTCCTCTCCCCTCCTCTCCTCTCTCTGTTTCCCTGTCCTCCAGGTTGGAGGGCTGATCTCCTTCTCTCTGTCCTCTCCCCTCCTCTCCTCTCTCTGTTTCCCTGTCCTCCAGGTTGGAGGGCTGATCTCCTTCTCTCTCTCTCTCTCTCTCTCTCTCCTCTCCTCTCTCTGTTTCCCTGTCCTCCAGGTTGGAGGGCTGATCTCCTTCTCTCTGTCCTCTCCCCTCCTCTCCTCTCTCTGTTTCCCTGTCCTCCAGGTTGGAGGGCTGATCTCCTTCTCTCTGTCCTCTCCCCTCCTCTCCTCTCTCTGTTTCCCTGTCCTCCAGGTTGGAGGGCTGATCTCCTTCTCTCTGTCCTCTCCCCTCCTCTCCTCTCTCTGTTTCCCTGTCCTCCAGGTTGGAGGGCTGATCTCCTTCTCTCTGTCCTCTCCCCTCCTCTCCTCTCTCTGTTTCCCTGTCCTCCAGGTTGGAGGGCTGATCTCCTTCTCTCTCTCTCTCTCTCCTCCTCTCCTCTCTCTGTTTCCCTGTCCTCCAGGTTGGAGGGCTGATCTCCTTCTCTCTCTCTCTCCCTCCTCTCCTCTCTCTGTTTCCCTGTCCTCCAGGTTGGAGGGCTGATCTCCTCTCTCTGTCCTCTCCCCTCCTCTCCTCTCTCTGTTTCCCTGTCCTCCAGGTTGGAGGGCTGATCTCCTTCTCTCTGTCCTCTCCCCCTCCTCTCCTCTCTCTGTTTCCCTGTCCTCCAGGTTGGAGGGCTGATCTCCTTCTCTCTGTCCTCTCCCCCTCCTCTCTAGTCTCTCTCTGTTTCCCTGTCCTCCAGGTTGGAGGGCTGATCTCCTTCTCTCTGTCCTCTCCCCCTCCTCTCCTCTCTCTGTTTCCCTGTCCTCCAGGTTGGAGGGCTGATCTCCTTCTCTCTGTCCTCTCCCCCTCCTCTCCTCTCTCTGTTTCCCTGTCCTCCAGGTTGGAGGGCTGATCTCCTTCTCTCTCTCTCTCTCCCTCCTCTCCTCTCTCTGTTTCCCTGTCCTCCAGGTTGGAGGGCTGATCTCCTTCTCTCTGTCCTCTCCCCTCCTCTCCTCTCTCTGTTTCCCTGTCCTCCAGGTTGGAGGGCTGATCTCCTTCTCTCTGTCCTCTCCCTCCTCTCCTCTCTCTGTTTCCCTGTCCTCCAGGTTGGAGGGCTGATCTCCTTCTCTCTGTCTCTCTCCCTCCTCTCCTCTCTCTGTTTCCCTGTCCTCCAGGTTGGAGGGCTGATCTCCTCTCTCTGTCCTCTCCCTCCTGTCCTCTCTCCTGTCCTCCCTCTCTCTCTGTCTCTCCTCTCCTCCTGTTTCCCTGTCCTCCAGGTTGAAGGGCTGATCTCCTTCTCTCTGTCCTCTCCCTCCTCTCCTCTCTCTGTTTCCCTGTCCTCCAGGTTGGAGGGCTGATCTCCTTCTCTCTGTCCTCTCCCCTCCTCTCCTCTCTCTGTTTCCCTGTCCTCCAGGTTGGAGGGCTGATCTCCTCTCTCTCTCTCTCTCTCCCTCCTCTCCTCTCTCTGTTTCCCTGTCCTCCAGGTTGGAGGGCTGATCTCCTTCTCTCTGTCCTCTCCCCTCCTCTCCTCTCTCTGTTTCCCTGTCCTCCAGGTTGGAGGGCTGATCTCCTTCTCTCTGTCCTCTCCTCTCCCCTCCTCTCCTCTCTCTGTTTCCCTGTCCTCCAGGTTGGAGGGCTGATCTCCTTCTCTCTGTCCTCTCCCCTCCTCTCCTCTCTCTGTTTCCCTGTCCTCCAGGTTGGAGGGCTGATCTCCTTCTCTCTGTCCTCTCCCCCTCCTCTCCTCTCTCTGTTTCCCTGTCCTCCAGGTTGGAGGGCTGATCTCCTTCTCTCTGTCCTCTCCCCTCCTCTCCTCTCTCTGTTTCCCTGTCCTCCAGGTTGGAAAACCTGATCTTCTCTATGTGTCTCTGAGGTTTGTTCCAGATATGTGGTTGGAAACCCTGAGATCCAGCTGTTAAAGACATTGATTAACCCCTCTCCTCTACCCTCTAATATCATCTCTCCTCTCCTCTCCCCTCTCCTCTCCTCTCCTCTCTTCTCCTCTCCTCTCCTCTCCTCTCCTCTCTAATATCATCTCCTCCCCTCCCCTCTCCCGTAGGATGATAAGAGTGGGTAGTTTGGAGATGGATGGTCACTGGTGGCTGGTTCTGTCTGCCACCCAGAGTTTGGGCCCACGTAGTCACCTTACACGTAGTCACCTTACAAATAGTCACCGTACACATAGTCACCGTACACATAGTCACCGTACACATAGTCACCGTACACATAGTCACCGTACACATAGTCACCGTACACATAGTCACCGTACACATAGTCACCGTACACATAGTCACCGTACACATAGTCACTGTAGTCACCGTACACATAGTCACCGTACACATAGTCACTGTAGTCACCGTACACATAGTCACCGTACACATAGTCACTGTACATGTAGTCACCGTACACATAGTCACCGTACACATAGTCACCGTACACATAGTCACCTGTAGTCACCGTGGTCACCGTACACATAGTCACCGTACACATAGTCACCGTACACATAGTCACCGTACACATAGTCACCGTACACATAGTCACTGTAGTCACCGTACATAGTCACCGTACACATAGTCACCGTTCACATAGTCACCTGTAGTCACCGTGGTCACCGTACACATAGTCACCGTACACATAGTCACCGTACACATAGTCACCGTACACATAGTCACCGTACACATAGTCACCGTACACATAGTCACTGTAGTCACCGTACACATAGTCACCGTACACATAGTCACCGTACACATAGTCACCGTACACATAGTCACCTGTAGTCACCGTGGTCACCGTACACATAGTCACCGTACACATAGTCACCGTACACATAGTCACCGTACACATAGTCACTGTAGTCACCGTACACATAGTCACCGTACACATAGTCACTGTAGTCACCGTACACATAGTCACCGTACACATAGTCACTGTAGTCACCGTACACATAGTCACCGTACACATAGTCACTGTACATGTAGTCACCGTACACATAGTCACCGTACACATAGTCACCGTACACATAGTCACCGTACACATAGTCACCGTACACATAGTCACTGTAGTCACCGTACACATAGTCACTGTACACATAGTCACCGTACACATAGTCACCGTACACATAGTCACCGTACACATAGTCACCGTACACATAGTCACCGTACACATAGTCACTGTAGTCACCGTACACATAGTCACTGTAGTCACCGTACACATAGTCACCGTACACATAGTCACTGTAGTCACCGTACACATAGTCACCGTACACATAGTCACTGTACATGTAGTCACCGTACACATAGTCACCGTACACATAGTCACTGTAGTCACCGTACACATAGTCACCGTACACATAGTCACTGTAGTCACCGTACACATAGTCACCGTACACATAGTCACCGTACACATAGTCACTGTAGTCACCGTACACATAGTCACTGTAGTCACCGTACACATAGTCACTGTAGTCACCGTACACATAGTCACCGTACACATAGTCACTGTAGTCACCGTACACATAGTCACCGTACACATAGTCACTGTACACATAGTCACTGTACACATAGTCACTGTACACATAGTCACTGTACACATAGTCACTGTACACATAGTCACTGTACACATAGTCACCGTACACATAGTCACTGTAGTCACCGTACACATAGTCACCGTACACATAGTCACTGTAGTCACCGTACACATAGTCACCGTACACATAGTCACCGTACACATAGTCACTGTACACGAAGTCACTGTACACGAAGTCACTGTACACATAGTCACCGTACACATAGTCACTGTACACATAGTCACTGTACACATAGTCACTGTACACGAAGTCACTGCTTTAGACTGATGCTGGTGATGAATGTGACTAATGTTCTGTATTTCTCATCTGTCTGAGAAGACGTGCAGATAGATATATAAGATGTAATTTTCTCCCTTTGTTTCTCTCCTTCTTCTCCTCTATTTTCATCCTGTGTTTCTCTCCTTCTCCTCCTCTATTTCTCCCTTTGTTTCTCTACTTCTTCTCCTCTATTTCTCCCTTTGTTTCTCTACTTCTTCTCCTCTATTTCTCCCTTTGTTTCTCTACTTCTTCTCCTCTATTTCTCCCTTTGTTTCTCTACTTCTTCTCCTCTATTTCTCCCTTTGTTTCTCTACTTCTTCTCCTCTATTTCTCCCTTTGTTTCTCTACTTCTTCTCCTCTATTTCTCCCTTTGTTTCTCTACTTCTTCTCCTCTATTTTCACCCTTTGTTTCTCTCCTTCTCCTCTATTTTCACCCTTTGTTTCTCTCCTTCTCCTCTATTTCTCCCTTTGTTTCTCTCCTTCTCCTCTATTTCTCCCTTTGTTTCTCTCCTTCTTCTCCTCTATTTTCTCCCTTTGTTTCTCTCAATATTTCCAAGTCATGTTGATGTAAAGTTGCAGAAGTAGAGAGTTGTTTCCTGGGGAACAGAGAGCAGACCGTGTTCTTTCCTATCAACCTTCCTGGAACTTACAGCGTCCCACGTTAATGAAGCATAATGTTTGGATTTATCTGAGAGAACAGCTGAGTGTGTGTGAAAAGACAAATGACTGAGTGTGTGTGTGTGTGTGTGTGTGCATTTAATTTCCTCATTTTATTCTGCCTCTCAATCCATCTTGTGAAATCCTTTAAAAATGAGCAGATCCCAATTCAAGTTGAGATGCTATCTGCTGTTCATCAAAACATCAACGTGTAGTTGATTTATCGCTGACCTCCATCACTGTTATATCTGACCTCCATTACTGTTATATCTGACCTCCATTACTGTTATATCTGACCTCCATTACTGTTATATCTGACCTCCATCACTGTTATATCTGACCTCCATCACTGTTATATCTGACCTCCATCACTGGTATATCTGACCTCCGTCACTGTTACATCTGAACTCCATCACTGTTATATCTGACCTCCATTACTGTTATATCTGAACTCCATCACTGTTATATCTGACCAGGGTCCACTGTTATATCTGACCTCCATCACTGTTATATCTAACCTCCATCACTGTTATATCGGACCAGTCTCCAACTCCATCACCATGACACCTCACTGTAGTTCCTCTGATGACAGCAGCGTCCCATTCCATGTCTACTGAACCAAACCAGCACAGACATACCTCGGCATAAACATCAGCTCCACAGGTAACTTCCACAAAGCTGAACGATCTGAGAGACAAGGCAAGAAGGACCTTCTATGCCATAAAAAGGAACATGAAATTCAACATACCAATTAGGATCTGGCTAAAAATACTTCTTACGTTTATAGAACCCATTGCCCTTTGTGGTTGTGAGGTCTGGGGTCTGTTCACCAACCAAGAAATGACCAAATGGGACAAACACCAAATTGAGACTCTGCATACAGAATTCATACAGAATATCCTCCGTGTACAACGTAGAACACCAAATAATACATGCAGAGCAGAATTAGGCCGATACCCACTAATTATCAACCACCTAATAGGGACTGATTCCCAAACCTTCCATAACAAAGCCATCACCTACAGAGAGATGAACCTGGAGAAGAGTCCCCTAAGCAAGCTGGTCCTGGGGCTCTGTTCCCAAACACAAACAGACCCCACACAGCCTCAGGACAGCAACACAATTAGACCCAACCAAATCAAGAGAAAACAAAAATATAATTACTTGACACATTGTAAAGAATTAACAAACAAACAGAGTAAACTAGAATGCTATTTGGCCCTACACAGAGAGTACACAGCGGCAGAATACCTGACCACTGTGACTGACCCAAAATTAAGGGAAAGCTTTGACTATGTACAGACTTAGTGAGCATAGCCTTGCTATTGAGAAAGGCCGCCGTAGGCAGACATGGCTCTCAAGAGGAGGCAGGCTATGTGCTCACTGCCCACAAAATGAGGTGGAAACTGAGCTGAATTTCCTAACCTCCTGCCAAACGTAGGACCATATTAGAGAGACATATTTCCCTCAGATTACACAGATCCACAAAGAATTTAAAAACAAATCCAACTTTGATAAACTCCCATATATATATATATATATATATATATATTAGGTAAAACACCACAGGGTTAATTTTTTATTGTTTATTTCACCTTTGTTCATTATCTATTTCACTTGCTTTGGTGATGTAAACATTTGTTGACCATGCCAATAAATCCCTTTAAATTGAAATTGAGAGAGAGACATTTGAAATGTCTTTATTCTTTTGGAACTTCTGTGAGTGTCATGTTTACTGTTCATTTTTATAGTATATTTCACTTTTGTTTATTATCTACCTCACTTGCTTTGGCAACGTAATGTTAACATATGTTTCCAATGCCAATAAAGCCCCTTGTATTGAGAGAGAGAGAGAGAGAGAGACAGAGAGAGAAGAGAGGACAGAAAATAATGGACTGTACCTGTCTGTCAAAACAAAAGAGAGGGGGGAGAGAGAGAGACAGAGAGAGAGAGAGAGAGAGAGAGAGACCGTCCCATCCTTTTGGACAGAGAACAGTTAGAGGATGTGCTTACTGAGAGGGTTGCAGCATGCATGGCACACACAGAGACACACACAGAGACACACTACACGCTGACACAGGGACAGGAACTCTGGAAGAAAAACACGATGTGTTCTGGAGTGATTCCAGACACACAGACAGACATAGGGAGTTCCTTGACTTGTCCATGTTACTGCTGGTCTCAGCAGAAAACGTGTTTTGTGACATCAAGCTCTTTCTAAATAAAGACACCCTGATGTCATGGACAGGAAGAAAACAACTGGAAAAGGTCAAGGGGGAGATGAACAAACAGAGAGGAGAGAAAAAGAGACAGAGAGAGAGACAGACAGAGAGAGACAGACAGAGAGAGACAGAGAGAGAGACAGACAGAGAGAGACAGACAGAGAGAGACAGAGAGAGAGACAGACAGAGAGAGACAGAGAGAGAGAGAGAGAGAGAGAGACAGAGAGAGAGACAGACAGAGAGAGACAGACAGAGAGAGACAGACAGAGAGAGACAGACAGAGAGAGACAGACAGAGAGAGACAGAGAGAGACACAGACAGACAGACAGAGAGACAGACAGAGAGGGACAGAGAGAGGGACAGGGAGAGAGAGGGAGAGAGAGAGTGAAGGAGAGAGAAAGAGAGAGAGAGAGTGAAGGAGAGAGGGAGAGAGAGAGAGAAAGAGATTTAGCGAGAGAGAGAGAGCGAACAGAGAGGACAGAAGATAACGGACTGTCTGTCTGTCAGAACAAAACGAAGCCTGCCTACGTGACCTCATAGTTCCTTTCAGACGTATTCTCCTCTGCTGCCTGCTGTATTGTCCTCTACTGTTTGAAAAGGAAGTCAAACTGCAGAGACACTGAAGTGTATCAAATCCCTTTTCTCTACTCATTGATCAATACAACAAGAGGCTTTTATCAGAGCTCCTCTATACTTCATGCCGCTACGTCAACCACCGTTGAATCAAGTTATTATTGTGTTTCATCGGCGTGGCTCCCAAACATTACGGAGACTGGCTCATTCTGCTCAACAGCACTTCAATCCTCAGAGCAGTACCTGGATGAATATAAGCAATACCTCTTCATAAAGACTCTGTTCCCAAGGTAACATACTTGTTGAGTGATAAAAAAGAGAAAAGAGGAGGAAGAGGAGGAAGAGGTGGATATGATGTTGCAGGGGGATTGTAGGTAGAGGAGGTATAGGAGGTATAGGAGTGATATGAGGTAGAGGAGGAAGAGGAGGTAGAGGAGGTAGTGGAGGTAGGTTAGGTAGAGTAGGTAGAGGAGGTAGAGGAGGTAGAAGAGGGGAGGAGGGAGAGGAGGTAGAGGTAGAGGAGGGATAGGAGGGATAGGAGGGATAGTAGGTAGAGGAGGGATAGGAGGTAGAGGAGGGATAGGAGGGATAGGAGGGATAGTAGGTAGAGGAGGGATAGGAGGTAGAGGTAGAGGAAGGATAGGAGGGAGAGGAGGGATAGAAGGGATATGAGATAGAGGAGGTAGAGAAGGAGAGGAGGGATAGAAGGGATAGGAGATAGAGGAGGTAGAGGATGGATAGAAGGAATAGGAGATAGAGAGGAGGGAGAGGAGGTAGTGGAGGTAGAGGAGGTAGAGGAGGTAGAGGAGATAGAGGAGGTAGAGGTAGAGGAGGGATAGGAGAGATAGGAGGTAGGGGAGGTGGAGGAGGTAGAGGAGGTAGAGGAGGTAGGGGAGGTAGAGGAGGTAGAGGAGGTAGAGGTAGAGGAGGGATAGGAGGTAGAGGAGGTAGAGGAAGTAGTGGAGGTAGAGGTGGTAGAGGTGGTAGAGGAGGTAGAGGAGGTAGAGGAGGTAGAGGTAGAGGAGGGATAGGAGGTAGAGAAGGAAGTGGAGGTAGAGGAGGTAGAGGAAGTAGTGGAGGTAGAGGAGGTAGAGGAGGTATAGGAGGGATAGGAGGTAGAGGAGGTAGAGGTAGAGGAGGGAGAGGAGGTAGAGGAAGTAGTGGAGGAGAGGAGGTAGAGGAGGGATAGGAGGTAGAGGAAGTAGTGGAGGTAGAGGAGGTAGAGGTGGGATAGGAGGTAGAGGAGGAAGTGGAGGGATAGGAGGTAGAGGAGGTAGAGGAGGTAAGGGAGGGGGATAGGAGGAAGAGGATGTAGAGGAGGTAGAGGAGGAAGAGGATGTAGAGGATGTAGAGGAGGTAGAGGAGGTAGAGGAGGAGGGAAGAGGATGTAGAGGATGTAGAGGAGGTAGAGGAGGTAGAGGAGGTAAGGGAGAGGGATAGGAGGAAGAGGAGGTAGAGGAGGTAGTGAAGGGATAGGAGGTAGAGGAGGTAGTGAAGGGATAGGAGGTAGTGGAGGTAGAGGAGGTAGAGGTAGAGGGATAGGAGGTAGAGGAGGGATAGGAGGTAGAGGAGGAAAGAGGAGGTAGAAGTAGAGGAGGGATAGGGGGATAGGAGGTAGTGGAGGAAGTGGAGGGATAGGAGGGATAGGAGGTAGAGGAGGTAGAAGTAGAGGAGGGATAGGAGGGATAAGGGGGATAGGAGGTAGAGGAGGTAGAGGAGGGATAGGAGGGATAGGAGGTAGAGGAGGGATAGGAGGGATATGAGGTAGAGGAGGTAGAAGTAGAGGAGGGATAGGAGGGATAGGAGGTAGAGGAGGAAGTGGAGGGATAGGAGGGATAGGAGGTACTGGAGGTAAGGGAGAGGGATAGGAGGAAGAGGAGGTAGAGGAGTTAGAGGAGGGATTGGAGGTAGAGGCACTAGAGGAGGTAGAGGAGGTACAGGAGATAGAGGAGGTAGGGGATGTAGAGGAGGTAGAGGAGGGATAGGAGGTAGAGGAGGTGGAAGAGGTAGAGGAGGTAGAGGAGGTACTGTAGGGGAGGTAGAGGAGGTAGGTGAGGTAGAGGAGGTAGAAGATGTAGGGGAGGTAGAGGTAGAGGAAGTAACGGTAGAGGAGGGTAGAAGAGTTAGAGAGAGGCAGAGGAGGTGGAGGTAGAGAGAGGCAGAGGAGGTGGAGGTGGAGAGAGGCAGAGGAGGTGGAGTTAGAGGAGGGAGAGTTGGAGGAGGTAGAGGAGGTCGAGGAGGTAGAGAGAGGCAGAGGAGGAGGTGGTAGAGGAGGTAGTGGAAGAGGAGATAGAGGAGGTAGTGGAAGAGGAGGTAGAGGAGGTAGTGGAAGAGGAGGTAGAGGAGATGGAGGTAGAGGAGGTAGTGGAAGAGGAGTTAGTGGAAGAGGAGATAGAGGAGGTAGTGGAAGAGGAGGTAGAGGAGGTAGAGAGAGGCAGAGGAGGTTGAGGTAGAGGAGTTAGTGGAAGAGGAGGTAGAGGCGGTGGAGGTAGAGGAGGCAGAGGATGTGGAGGTAGAGGAGGTAGTGGAAGAGGAGGTAGGGAGGTAACTTGACACCTAGTCTACACTATGTTAATATAAACCTAGTCTACACCATGTTAGGCTCCCAGAGCGGAGAATTACATTCCCAGC
This sequence comes from Oncorhynchus tshawytscha, assembly GCF_018296145.1. Taxonomy (NCBI): domain Eukaryota; kingdom Metazoa; phylum Chordata; class Actinopteri; order Salmoniformes; family Salmonidae; genus Oncorhynchus; species Oncorhynchus tshawytscha. The sequence continues at coordinate 285,440 of NW_024609691.1, forward strand.
ATACTAACTCCCTGTCAGAAACATGAACACTACTGTACTCTGGAAACATAATAACAGGACAGCCAAACCCTAACCCTAACCTAACACTACTGTACTCTGGAAACATAATAATAGGACAGCCAAACCCTAACCCTAACCTAACACTACTGTACTCTGGAAACATAATAATAGGACAGCCAAACCCTAACCCTAACCTAACACTACTGTACTCTGGAAACATAATAATAGGACAGCCAAACCCTAACCCTAACCTAACACTACTGTACTATGGAAACATAATAACAGGACAGTCAAACCCTAACCCTAACCTAACACTACTGTACTCTGGAAACATAATAATAGGACAGCCAAACCCTAACCCTAACCTAACACTACTGTACTCTGGAAACATAATAACAGGACAGCCAAACCCTAACCCTAACCTAACACTACTGTACTCTGGAAACATAATAACAGGACAGCCAAACCCTAACCCTAACCTAACACTACTGTACTCTGGAAACATAATAATAGGACAGCCAAACCCTAACCCTAACCTAACACTACTGTACTCTGGAAACATAATAACAGGACAGCCAAACCCTAACTCTAACCTAACACTACTGTACTATGGAAACATAATAACAGGACAGCCAAACCCTAACCCTAACCTAACACTACTGTACTATGGAAACATAATAACAGGACAGCCAAACCCTAACCCTAACCCTAACACTACTGTACTCTGGAAACATAATAACAGGACAGCCAAACCCTAACCCTAACCTAACACTACTGTACTCTGGAAACATAATAACAGGACAGCCAAACCCTAACCCTAACCTAACACTACTGTACTATGGAAACATAATAACAGGACAGCCAAACCCTAACCCTAACCCTAACACTACTGTACTCTGGAAACATAATAACAGGACAGCCAAACCCTAACCCTAACCTAACACTACTGTACTATGGAAACATAATAACAGGACAGCCAAACCCTAACCCTAACCTAACACTACTGTACTCTGGAAACATAATAACAGGACAGCCAAACCCTAACCCTAACCTAACACTACTGTACTCTGGAAACATAATAACAGGACAGCCAAACCCTAACCCTAACCTAACACTACTGTACTCTGGAAACATAATAACAGGACAGCCAAACCCTAACCCTAACCTAACACTACTGTACTCTGGAAACATAATAATAGGACAGCCAAACCCTAACCCTAACCCTAAACTAACACTACTGTACTATGGAAACATAATAACAGGACAGCCAAACCCTAACCTAACACTACTGTACTCTGGAAACATAATAACAGGACAGCCAAACCCTAACCCTAACCTAACACTACTGTACTATGGAAACATAATAACAGGACAGCCAAACTAACCCTAACCTAACACTACTGTACTCTGGAAACATAATAACAGGACAGCCAAACCCTAACCCTAACCTAACACTACTGTACTATGGAAACATAATAACAGGACAGCCAAACCCTAACCCTAACCTAACACTACTGTACTATGGAAACATAATAACAGGACAGCCAAACCCTAACCCTAACCTAACACTACTGTACTATGGAAACATAATAACAGGACAGCCAAACCCTAACCCTAACCCTAAACTAACACTACTGTACTATGGAAACATAATAACAGGACAGCCAAACCCTAACCCTAACCTAACACTACTGTACTATGGAAACATAATAACAGGACAGCCCTAAACCCTAACCCTAACCCTAAACTAACACTACTGTACTATGGAAACATAATAACAGGACAGCCAAACCCTAACCCTAACCTAACACTACTGTACTATGGAAACATAATAACAGGACAGCCAAACCCTAACCTAACACTACTGAACTCTGGAAACATAATAACAGGACAGCCAAACCCTAACCCTAACCTAACACTACTGTACTATGGAAACATAATAACAGGACAGCAAAACCCTAACCCTAACCCTAAACTAACACTACTGTACTCTGGAAACATAATAACAGGACAGCCAAACCCTAACCCTAACCTAACACTACTGTACTATGGAAACATAATAACAGGACAGCCAAACCCTAACCCTAACCTAACACTACTGTACTATGGAAACATAATAACAGGACAGCCAAACCCTAACCCTAACCTAACACTACTGTACTCTGGAAACATAATAACAGGACAAACCCAAACCCTAACCCTAACCTAACACTACTGTACTCTGGAAACATAATAACAGGACAGCCAAACCCTAACCCTAACCTAACACTACTGTACTATGGAAACATAATAACAGGACAGCCAAACCCTAACCCTAACCTAACACTACTGTACTCTGGAAACATAATAACAGGACAGCCAAACCCTAACCCTAACCTAACACTACTGTACTCTGGAAACATAATAACAGGACAGCCAAACCTAACCCTAACCCTAACCTAACACTACTGTACTATGGAAACATAATAACAGGACAGCCAAACCCTAACCCTAACCTAACACTACTGTACTCTGGAAACATAATAACAGGACAGCCAAACCCTAACCCTAACCCTAAACTAACACTACTGTACTATGGAAACATAATAACAGGACAGCCAAACCCTAACCCTAACCTAACACTACTGTACTATGGAAACATAATAACAGGACAGCCAAACCCTAACCCTAACCTAACACTACTGTACTATGGAAACATAATAACAGGACAGCCAAACCCTAACCCTAACCTAACACTACTGTACTCTGGAAACATAATAACAGGACAGCCAAACCCTAAACCCTAACAACCTAACACTACTGTACTCTGGAAACATAATAACAGGACAGCCAAACCCTAACCCTAACCTTACTGCCGAAGAAGAAGGGAACACATGAAAGAGATTAAAAAATAAATAGTTTTCATCCATTCCAGACAAATATTTTCAGAGCAGGAATTAGTAGATGCTGCTGCTGGTATCAAATGTATGTCTAAGGCACCGACTGCAGGTGCCTTCTACAGATAGCGTGTCTGAAACGGATAGGAGGAGCCTTCTACAGATAGAGTGTCTGAAACGGATAGGAGGAGCCTTCTACAGATAGCGTGTCTGAAACGGACAGGAGGAGCCTTCTACAGATAGCGTGTCTGAAACGGATTGGAGGAGCCTTCTACAGATAGAGTGTCTGAAACGGATTGGAGGAGCCTTCTACAGATAGCGTTTCTGAAACGGACAGGAGGAGCCTTCTACAGATAGTTTCTGAAAGGGACAGGAGTTTAGAGCTTCTGTACAGTAATCTATCATCCTTTCTCTCTCTCTCCTCCCTGTCTCCCACTCTACTCTACTCTCTATTTCACTCTCTATTTCTCCCTCTCCCAACATCTCTCTCTCTCCCTCTCTCTCCTCCCTGTCTCGATCTCTACTCTACTCTCTATTTCTCTCTCTATTTCTCCCTCTCCCAACATCTCTCTCTGTCTCTCTCTCTCTCCTCCCTGTCTCCCTCTCTACTCTACTCTCTATTTCTCTCTCTATTTCTCCCTCTCCCAACATCTTTCTCTCTATTTCTCTCTCTCTCCTCCCTGTCTCCCTCTCTACTCTACTCGCTATTTCTCTCTCTATTTCTCCCTCTCCCAACATCTCTCTCTCTCTCTCTCTCTCTCTCACCCACCTCTCTCTCTGCTCTCTGTCTCTGTCACCCTCTCTCACCCCCTCTCTCACCCTCTCTCTCTCTCTCTCTCTCTCTCTCTCTCTCTCTCTCCCTCTCTCACCCCCTCTCTCTGTCTCTCTGTCTCTGTCTCTCTGTCTCTCTCTCTCACCCTCTCTCACCCTCTCTCTACCTCTCTCCCCTCTCTCTCTCTCTCTCTCTCTCTCTCTCCCTCTCTCTCTCTCTCTCTCTCTCTCACCCTCTCTCACCCCCTCTCTCTCTGTCTCTCTGTCTCTCTCTCTCTCTCTCTCTCTCTCTCTCTCTCACCCTCTCTCACCCCCCTCTCTCTGTCTCTCTGTCTCTGTCTCTGTCTCTCTCCCTCTCTCTCTCTCGCTCTCTCTTTCTCTTTCTCTCTTTCTCTCTCTCGCTCCTACACAGACAGCCCCTCTTGTTCGTGATTGTTCATGCATGACAGCATGGCTGGATGGAAACGTATTGTTCAATAAATCAAATCTCATTCCTCTCTCTAGCAGGTCAGAACAGAACCGAGGTACCTGACTGGATGTCTACAAGCCTGTCTGTCCAGATACATGGACACCTTGTGCAATAATTTTGCCATTTCAAATATTCCTCCATAGAGTACCATACAGAACCATACAGTATCATATAGTATCATACAGTACCATACAGTACCATACATTACCATACAGTACCATACAGTATCATACAGTACCATACAGTACCATACCATACAGTACCATACAGTATCATACAGTATCATACCATACAGTACCATACAGTATCATACAGTACCATACAGTACCATACAGTACCATACCATACAGTACCATACAGTATAGTACCATACAGTACCATACAGTACCATACCATACAGTACCATACAGTACCATACAGTAACATACAGTACCATACAGTATCATACAGTACCATACAGTACCATACAGTATAGTACCATACAGTACCATACAGTAGAGTACCATACAGTACCATACAGTACCATACAGTATCATACAGTACCATACAGTACCATACCATACAGTATCATACAGTACCATACAGTACCATACCATACAGTATCATACAGTACCATACAGTATCATACAGTACCATACAGTACCATACAGTATAGTACCATACAGTACCATACAGTATCATACAGTACCATACAGTACCATACAGTATCATACAGTACCATACCATACAGTATCATACAGTACCATACCATACAGTATCATACAGTACCATACAGTACCATACCATACAGTATCATACAGTACCATACCATACAGTATCATACAGTATCATACAGTACCATACAGTACCATACCATACAGTATCATACAGTACCATACAGTACCATGCATTACCATACAGTATCATACAGTACCATAAAATACCATACATTACCATACAGTATCATACAGTACCATACAGTATCATACCATACAGTATCATACAGTACCATACCAGTACCAGTATCATACAGTATAGTACCATACAGTATCATACAGTACCATACAGTACCATACACTACCATACCATACAGTACCATACAGTACCATACCATACAGTATCATACAGTATAGTACCATACAGTATCATACCATACAGTACCATACAGTATCATAAAGTAACATACCATACAGTACCATACAGTATCATACCATACAGTACCATACAGTATCATACAGTACCATACCATACAGTACCATACAGTATCATACCATACAGTACCATACAGTACCATACCATACAGTACCATACAGTACCATACAGTATCATACCATACAGTACCATACAGTATCATACCATACAGTATCATACAGTACCATACAGTATCATACAGTACCATACAGTACCATACAGTATAGTACCATACAGTATCATACAGTACCATACAGTATAGTACCATACAGTACCATACAGTACCATACAGTATCATACAGTACCATACCATACAGTACCATACAGTACCATACAATACCATACAGTACCATACAGTATAGTATCATACAGTACCATACAGTATCATACAGTACCATACCATACAGTACCATACAGTACCAGACAGTACCATACAGTATAGTATCATACAGTACCATACAGTATCATACAGTACCATACCATACAGTACCATACAGTACCATACAGTACCATACAGTACCATACAATACCATACTTTACCATACAGTACCATACAGTATCATACAGTACCATACCATACAGTATCATATAGTACCATACAGTACCATACTTTACCATACAGTACCATACTTTACCATACAGTACCATACTTTACCATACAGTACCATACAGTATCATACAGTACCATACCATACAGTACCATACAGTACCATACAATACCATACTTTACCATACAGTATCATACAGTACCATACAGTATCATACCATAGAGTATCATACAGTACCATACAGTACCATACAGTACCATACAGTACCATACAGTACCATACCATACAGTACCATACAGTACCATACATTACCATGCATTACGATACAGTATCATACAGTACCATAAAATACCATACATTACCATACAGTATCATACAGTACCATACAATATCATACCATACAGTATCATACAGTACCATACAATACCAAACATTACCATACAGTACCATACAGTACCATACAGGACCATACCATACAGTACCATAAAGTACCAAACCATACAGTACCATACAGTACCATACCATACAGTATCATACCATACATTATCATACAGTATCATACAGTATCATACAGTACCATACAGTACCATACCATACATTACGATACAGTATCATACCATACATTACCATGCATTACGATACAGTATCATACAGTACCATACAGTACCATACAGTACCATACAATATCATACCATACAGTATCATACAGTACCATACAGTACCATACAGTACCATACCATACAGTACCATACAGTACCATACCATACAGTACCATACAGTATCATACAGTACCATACAGTACCATACAGATACCATACAGTACCATACAGTACCATACAGTACCATACAGTATCATACAGTACCATACAGTACCATACAGTACCATACAGTACCATACAGTACCATACAGTACCATACAGTATCATACCATACCATACAGTACCCTACAGTACCATACCATACAGTATCATATAGTACCATACAGTACCATACAGTACCATACCATACAGTACCATACAGTATCATACAGTACCATACAGTACCATACAGTACCATACAGTACCATACCAGTATCATACAGTACCATACAGTACCATACAGTACCATACCATACAGTACCATACAGTACCATACAGTATCATACAGTACCATACATACAGTACCATACAGTATCACACAGTATCATACAGTACCATACAGTACCATACAGTATCATACAGTACCATACAGTACCATACAGTACCATACACTACCATACCATACAGTATCATACAGTACCATACCATACAGTACCATACAGTATCACACAGTATCATACAGTATAGTACCATACAGTATCATACAGTATCATACAGTACCATAGAGTATAGTACCATACAGTATCATACAGTACCATACAGTACCATAGAGTATCATACAGTATCATACAGTACCATACAGTATCATACAGTACCATACAGTACCATACCATACAGTACCATACCATACAGTACCATACAGTACCATACAGTATCATACAGTACCATACAGTATCATACAGTATCATACAGTACCATACAGTATCATACAGTATCATACAGTACCATACAGTATCATACAGTACCATACAGTACCATGCAGTATCATACAGTATCATACAGTACCATACAGTACCATACAGTATCATACAGTACCATACAGTACCATACAGTATCATACATTATCATACCATACAGTATAGTACCATACAGTATCATGCAGTACCATACAGTATCATACAGTACCATACAGTACCATACAGTACCATACATTACCATACCATACAGTATCATACAGTACCATACAGTACCATACAGTACCATACCATACAGTACCATACAGTACCATACAGTATCATACCATACAGTACCATACAGTATCATACCATACAGTATCATACAGTACCATACAGTATCATACAGTACCATACAGTATAGTACCATACAGTACCATACAGTACCATACAGTATAGTACCAAACAGTATCATGCAGTACCATACAGTATAGTACCATACAGTACCATACCATACAGTACCATACAGTACCATACAGTACCATACAGTATAGTATCATACAGTACCATACAGTATCATACAGTACCATACCATACAGTACCATACAGTACCATACAGTATAGTATCATACAGTACCATACAGTACCATACAGTTTCATACAGTACCATACCATACAGTATCATAGAGTATCGTACAGTACCATACAGTACCATACAATACCATACTTTACCATACAGTACCATACAGTATCATACAGTACCATACCATACAGTATCATACAGTACCATACAGTACCATACAATTCCATACTTTACCATACAGTACCATACAGTATCATACAGTACCATACCATACAGTATCATACAGTACCATACAGTACCATACAATACCATACTTTACCATACAGTACCATACAGTATCATACAGTACCATACAGTATCATACAGTACCATACAGTATCAATGTAGTACCACACAGTACCATACAGTACCATACAGTATAGTACCATACAGTACCATACAGTACCATACAGTATCATACAGTACCATACAGTACATACAGTATCACACAGTATCATACAGTACCATACAGTACCATACATACAGTACCATACAGTACCATACAGTACCATACAGTATCATACAGTACCATACAGTACCATACATTACCATACCATACAGTACCATACAGTACCATACAGTACCATACAGTACCATACCATACAGTACCATACAGTACCATACCATACAGTACCATACAGTATCATACAGTACCATACCATACAGTACCATACAGTATCATACAGTATAGTACCATACAGTATCATACAGTACCATACAGTACCATACAGTACCGTATAGTACCATACAGTACCATACAGTATCATACAGTACCATACAGTACCATACAGTACCATACCATACAGTATCATACAGTACCATACAGTACCATACAGTATCATATAGTACCATACAGTACCATACAGTACCATACCATACAGTACCATACAGTACCATACAGTACCATACCATACAGTATCATACAGTACCATACAGTACCATACCATACAGTACCATACAGTACCATACAGTATCATACAGTACCATAGAGTATAGTACCATACAGTATCATACAGTACCATACAGTACCATACAGTATAGTACCATACAATACCATACAGTACCATACAGTATCATACAGTACCATACAGTACCATACAGTACCATACCATACAGTATCATACAGTACCATACAGTACCATACAGTACCATACCATACAGTATCATACAGTACCATACCATACAGTACCATACAGTATCACACAGTATCATACAGTATAGTACCATACAGTATCATACAGTATCATACAGTACCATAGAGTATAGTACCATACAGTATCATACAGTACCATACAGTACCATAGAGTATCATACAGTATCATACAGTACCATACAGTATCATACAGTACCATACCATACAGTATCATACAGTACCATACCATACAGTACCATACAGTACCATACAGTATCATATAGTACCATACAGTACCATACAGTATCATACAGTACCATACAGTATCATACAGTATCATACAGTACCATACAGTATCATACAGTACCATACAGTATCATACAGTATCATACAGTACCATACAGTATCATACAGTATCATACAGTACCATACAGTATCATACAGTACCATACAGTACCATGCAGTACCATACAGTACCATACAGTACCATACAGTATCATACATTATCATACCATACAGTATAGTACCATACAGTATCATGCAGTATCATACAGTACCATACAGTACCATACATTACCATACCATACAGTACCATACAGTACCATACAGTACCATACAGTACCATACAGTACCATACAGTACCATACAGTACCATACAGTACCATACATTACCATACAGTACCATACAGTACCATACAGTACCATACAGTACCATACAGTACCATACAGTACCATACAGTATCATACCATACAATACCATACATTACCATACATTACCATACAGTACCATACAGTATCATACAGTACCATACAGTACCATACAGTATAGTACCATACAGTATCATGCAGTACCATACAGTACCAGTACCATACAGTACCATACAGTACCATTCAGTATCATACCATACAGTACCATACAGTACCATACAGTACCATACAGTACCATATAGTACCATATCATACAGTACCATACAGTATCATTCAGTATCGTACCATACATTACCATACAGTACCATACAGTATCATATAGTACCATACCATACAGTACCATACAGTACCATATCATACAGTACCATACAGTATAATACAGTATCATACCATACAGTATCATATAGTACCATACCATACAGTACCATACAGTATCATATAGTACCATACAGTACCATACAGTACAGTACCATACAGTATAGTACCATACAGTATCATGCAGTACCATACAGTATAGTACCATACAGTATCATGCAGTACCATACAGTATAGTACCATACAGTACCATTCAGCATCATACCATACAGTACCATACAGTACAGTATCATATAGTACCATACCATACAGTACCATACAGTACAGTACCATACAGTATCATATAGTACCATACCATACAGTACCATACAGTATAATACAGTATCATACCATACAGTATCATATAGTACCATACCATACAGTACCATACAGTACCATACAGTACCATATAGTACCATACCATACAGTACCATACAGTATCATATAGTACCATACCATACAGTACCATACAGTACCATACAGTACCATGAAGTACCACCAGACTTGTTCCACGTTGAAAGTCACTAAACATTTCAGTAAGGCCATTCTACTGCCAATGTTTGTCTATGGAGATTACATGGCTGTGTTCTGTCATCTGTCAGTAACGGTGTGGCTGAAATATCCGAATCCACTAATTTGAAGGTGTGTCCTCATACTATGTTATGTACACTGCATAGTGTATGTAGATTTCTTTGTTAGGTCGAATACTATATTTCCCTTGATGCTGAAAGTACCCCACTCTCCCCTAGGCACTCAGAGTACCTCACTCTCCCCTAGGCAATCAACATACCCCACTCTCCTCTAGGCAATCAACATACCCCACTCTCCCCTAGGCAATCAGAGTACCCCACTCTCCCCTAGGCACTCAGAGTAGCCCACTCTCCCCTAGGCAATCAACATACCCCACTCTCCCCTAGGCACTCAGAGTAGCCCACTCTCCCCTAGGCAATCAACATACCCCACTCTCCCCTAGGCAATCAGAGTAGCCCACTCTCCCTCGGCAATCAACATACCCCACTCTCCCCTAGGCAATCAGAGTACCCCAATCTCCTCTAGGCAATCAACGTACCCCACTCGCCTCTAGGCAATCAACGTACCCCACTCTCCTCAGGCAATCAACATATCCCACTCTCCCCTAGGCAATCAACATACCCCAATCTCCTCTAGGCAATCAACATACCCCACTCTCCTCTAGGCAATCAGAGTACCCCACTCTCCCCTAGGCAATCAACATACCCCACTCTCCCCTAGGCAATCAGAGTAGCCCACTCTCCCCTAGGCAATCAACATACCCCACTCTCCCCTAGGCAATCAGAGTACCCCAATCTCCTCTAGGCAATCAACGTGCCCCACTCTCCTCTAGGCAATCAACGTACCCCACTCTCCTCTAGGCAATCAACATATCCCACTCTCCCCTAGGCAATCAACATATCCCACTCTCCCCTAAGCAATCAGAGTACCCCACTCTCCTCTAGGCAATCAGAGTACCCCACTCTCCTCTAGGCAATCAACATACCCCACTCTCCTCTAGGCAATCAACATACCCCACTCTCCCTAGGCAATCAGAGTACCCCACTCTCCCCAGGCACTCAGAGTAGCCCACTCTCCCCTAGGCAATCAACATACCCCACTCTCCCCTAGGCACTCAGAGTAGCCCACTCTCCCCAGGCAATCAACATACCCCACTCTCCCCAGGCAATCAGAGTAGCCCACTCTCCCTAGGCAATCAACATACCCCACTCTCCCCTAGGCAATCAGAGTACCCCAATCTCCTCTAGGCAATCAACGTACCCCACTCTCCTCTAGGCAATCAACGTGCCCCACTCTCCTCTAGGCAATCAACATATCCCACTCTCCCCTAGGCAATCAACATACCCCAATCTCCTCTAGGCAATCAACATACCCCACTCTCCACTAGGCAATCAGAGTACCCCACTCTCCCCTAGGCAATCAACATACCCCACTCTCCTCTAGGCAATCAATCACCCTACTCTCCTCTAGGCAATCAACGTACCCCACTCTCCTCTAGGCAATCAACATATCCCACTCTCCCCTAGGCAATCAACATACCCCAATCTCCTCTAGGCAATCAACATACCCCACTCTCCTCTAGGCAATCAGAGTACCCCACTCTCCCCTAGGCAATCAACATACCCCACTCTCCCCTAGGCAATCAGAGTAGCCCACTCTCCCTAGGCAATCAACATACCCCACTCTCCCCTAGGCAATCAGAGTACCCCAATCTCCTCTAGGCAATCAACGTGCCCCACTCTCCTCTAGGCAATCAACGTACCCCCACTCTCCTCTAGGCAATCAACATATCCCACTCTCCCCTAGGGAATCAACATATCCCACTCTCCCTAAGCAATCAGAGTACCCCACTCTCCTCTAGGCAATCAGAGTACCCCACTCTCCTCTAGGCAATCAGAGTATCCCACTCTCCCCTAGGCAATCAACATATCCCACTCTCCCTAGGCAATCAACATATCCCACTCTCCCCTAAGCAATCAGAGTACCCCACTCTCCTCTAGGCAATCAGAGTACCCCACTCTCCTCTAGGCAATCAGAGTATCCCCTCTCCCCTAGGCAATCAACATACCCCACTCTCCTCTAGGCAATCAACATACCCCACTCTCCTCTAGGCAATCAACGTACCCCACTCTCCTCTAGGCAATCAGAGTACCCCACTCTCCACTAGGCAATCAACATATCCCACTCTCCGCTAAGCAATCAGAGTACCCCACTCTCCTCTAGGCAATCAGAGTACCCCACTCTCCTCTAGGCAATCAGAGTATCCCACTCTCCCTAGGCAATCAACATATCCCACTCTCCCTAGGCAATCAACATATCCCACTCTCCCTAAGCAATCAGAGTACCCCACTCTCCTCTAGGCAATCAGAGTACCCCACTCTCCTCTAGGCAATCAGAGTATCCCACTCTCCCCTAGGCAATCAACATACCCCACTCTCCTCTAGGCAATCAACATACCCCACTCTCCTCTAGGCAATCAACGTACCCCACTCTCCTCTAGGCAATCAGAGTACCCCACTCTCCACTAGGCAATCAACGTACCCCACTCTCCTCTAGGCAATCAACGTACCCCACTCTCCTCTAGGCAATCAACATATCCCACTCTCCCCTAAGCAATCAGAGTACCCCACTCTCCTCTAGGCAATCAGAGTACCCCACTCTCCTCTAGGCAATCAGAGTATCCCACTCTCCCCTAGGCAATCAACATACCCCACTCTCCTCTAGGCAATCAACATACCCCACTCTCCTCTAGGCAATCAACGTACCCCACTCTCCTCTAGGCAATCAGTACCCCACTCTCCTCTAGGCAATCAGAGTATCCCACTCTCCCCTAGGCAATCAACATACCCCACTCTCCTCTAGGCAATCAACATACCCCACTCTCCTCTAGGCAATCAACGTGCCCCACTCTCCTCTAGGCAATCAGAGTACCCCACTCTCCACTAGGCAATCAACATATCCCACTCTCCCCTAAGCAATCAGAGTACCCCACTCTCCTCTAGGCAATCAGAGTACCCCACTCTCCTCTAGGCAATCAGAGTATCCCACTCTCCCTAGGCAATCAACATATCCCACTCTCCCCTAGGCAATCAACATATCCCACTCTCCCCTAAGCAATCAGAGTACCCCACTCTCCTCTAGGCAATCAGAGTACCCCACTCTCCTCTAGGCAATCAGAGTATCCCACTCTCCCCTAGGCAATCAACATACCCCACTCTCCTCTAGGCAATCAACATACCCCACTCTCCTCTAGGCAATCAACGTACCCCACTCTCCTCTAGGCAATCAGAGTACCCCACTCTCCACTAGGCAATCAACGTACCCCACTCTCCTCTAGGCAATCAACGTACCCCACTCTCCTCTAGGCAATCAACATATCCCACTCTCCCCTAGGCAATCAGAGTACCCCACTCTCCCCTAGGCCATCAACATACCCCACTCTCCCCTAGGCAATCAACATACCCCACTCTCCTCTAGGCAATCAACATACCCCACTCTCCTCTAGGCAATCAACATACCCCAATCTCCTCTAGGCAATCAACATACCCCACTCTCCTCTAGGCAATCAGAGTATCCCACTCTCCCTAGGCAATCAACATACCCCACTCTCCCTAGGCACTCAGAGTAGCCCACTCTCCCCTAGGCAATCAACATACCCCACTCTCCCCTAGGCAATCAGAGTAGCCCACTCTCCCCTAGGCAATCAACATACCCCACTCTCCCCTAGGCAATCAGAGTACCCCAATCTCCTCTAGGCAATCAACGTACCCCACTCTCCTCTAGGCAATCAACATACCCCACTCTCCTCTAGGCAATCAACATATCCCACTCTCCCTAGGCAATCAACATACCCCAATCTCCTCTAGGCAATCAACATACCCCACTCTCCACTAGGCAATCAGAGTACCCCACTCTCCCCTAGGCAATCAACATCTCTCCTCTAGGCAATCAACACCCTACTCTCCTCTAGGCAATCAACCACCCCACTCTCCTCTAGGCAATCAACATATCCCACTCTCCCCTAGGCAATCAACATACCCCAATCTCCTCTAGGCAATCAACATACCCCACTCTCCTCTAGGCAATCAGAGTACCCCACTCTCCCTAGGCAATCAACATACCCCACTCTCCCTAGGCAATCAGAGTAGCCCACTCTCCCCTAGGCAATCAACATACCCCACTCTCCCCTAGGCAATCAGAGTACCCCAATCTCCTCTAGGCAATCAACGTACCCCACTCTCCTCTAGGCAATCAACGTACCCCACTCTCCTCTAGGCAATCAACATATCCCACTCTCCCCTAGGGAATCAACATATCCCACTCTCCCTAAGCAATCAGAGTACCCCACTCTCCTCTAGGCAATCAGAGTACCCCACTCTCCTCTAGGCAATCAGAGTATCCCACTCTCCCCTAGGCAATCAACATATCCCACTCTCCCTAGGCAATCAACATATCCCACTCTCCCTAAGCAATCAGAGTACCCCACTCTCCTCTAGGCAATCAGAGTACCCCACTCTCCTCTAGGCAATCAGAGTATCCCACTCTCCCCAGGCAATCAACATACCCCACTCTCCTCTAGGCAATCAACATACCCCACTCTCCTCTAGGCAATCAGAGTACCCCACTCTCCCCTAGGCAATCAACATACCCCACTCTCCCCTAGGCAATCAGAGTAGCCCACTCTCCCCTAGGCAATCAACATACCCCACTCTCCCTAGGCAATCAGAGTACCCCAATCTCCTCTAGGCAATCAACGTACCCCACTCTCCTCTAGGCAATCAACGTACCCCACTCTCCTCTAGGCAATCAACATATCCCACTCTCCCCTAGGGCATATCCCACTCTCCCCTAAGCAATCAGAGTACCCCACTCTCCTCTAGGCAATCAAGTACCCCACTCTCCTCTAGGCAATCAGAGTATCCCACTCTCCCCTAGGCAATCAACATATCCCACTCTCCCCTAGGCAATCAACATATCCCACTCTCCCTAAGCAATCAGAGTACCCCACTCTCCTCTAGGCAATCAGAGTACCCCACTCTCCTCTAGGCAATCAGAGTATCCCACTCTCCCTAGGCAATCAACATACCCCACTCTCCTCTAGGCAATCAACATACCCCACTCTCCTCTAGGCAATCAACGTACCCCACTCTCCTCTAGGCAATCAGAGTACCCCACTCTCCACTAGGCAATCAACATATCCCACTCTCCCCTAAGCAATCAGAGTACCCCACTCTCCTCTAGGCAATCAGAGTACCCCACTCTCCTCTAGGCAATCAGAGTATCCCACTCTCCCTAGGCAATCAACATATCCCACTCTCCCCTAGGCAATCAACATATCCCACTCTCCCCTAAGCAATCAGAGTACCCCACTCTCCTCTAGGCAATCAGAGTACCCCACTCTCCTCTAGGCAATCAGAGTATCCCACTCTCCCTAGGCAATCAACATACCCCACTCTCCTCTAGGCAATCAACATACCCCACTCTCCTCTAGGCAATCAACGTACCCCACTCTCCTCTAGGCAATCAGAGTACCCCACTCTCCACTAGGCAATCAACGTACCCCACTCTCCTCTAGGCAATCAACGTACCCCACTCTCCTCTAGGCAATCAACATATCCCACTCTCCCTAAGCAATCAGAGTACCCCACTCTCCTCTAGGCAATCAGAGTACCCCACTCTCCTCTAGGCAATCAGAGTATCCCACTCTCCCCTAGGCAATCAACATACCCCACTCTCCTCTAGGCAATCAACATACCCCACTCTCCTCTAGGCAATCAACGTACCCCACTCTCCTCTAGGCAATCAGAGTACCCCACTCTCCTCTAGGCAATCAGAGTATCCCACTCTCCCCTAGGCAATCAACATACCCCACTCTCCTCTAGGCAATCAACATACCCCACTCTCCTCTAGGCAATCAACATACCCCACTCTCCTCTAGGCAATCAGAGTACCCCACTCTCCACTAGGCAATCAACATATCCCACTCTCCCTAAGCAATCAGAGTACCCCACTCTCCTCTAGGCAATCAGAGTACCCCACTCTCCTCTAGGCAATCAGAGTATCCCACTCTCCCCTAGGCAATCAACATATCCCACTCTCCCTAGGCAATCAACATATCCCACTCTCCCTAAGCAATCAGAGTACCCCACTCTCCTCTAGGCAATCAGAGTACCCCACTCTCCTCTAGGCAATCAGAGTATCCCACTCTCCCCTAGGCAATCAACATACCCCACTCTCCTCTAGGCAATCAACATACCCCACTCTCCTCTAGGCAATCAACGTACCCCACTCTCCTCTAGGCAATCAGAGTACCCCACTCTCCACTAGGCAATCAACGTACCCCACTCTC
>NW_024609692.1:0-17500 GCF_018296145.1 Oncorhynchus tshawytscha
AGGAAAACATCAACACTATGAAATAACACATATAGTAACCAAAAAAGTGTTAAACGAATCAAAATATATATATATATAATATAAATATATGATTTATATTTGAGATTTTTGCCACCCTTTGCCTTGAGGACTGCTTTACACACTCTTGGCATTCTCTCAACCAGCTTCATGAGGTGGAATGCATTTCACCTGGAATGCATTTCAATTAACAGGTGTGCCTTGTTAAAAGTTAATTTGTGGAAATTATTTCCTTCTTAATGTGTTTGAGCCAATCAGTTGTGTTGTGACCAGGTAGGGGTGGTATACAGAAGATAGCCCTATTTAGTAAAAGACCAAGTCCATATTATGGCAAGAACCGCTCAAATAAACAAAGAGAAACAACAGTCCATCATTACTTTAAGACATGAAGGTCCGTCAATACGGAACATTTAAAGTGCAGTCGCTAAAACCATCAAGCGCTATGATGAAACTGGTTTTCATGAGGACCACCACAGGAAAGGCCCAGAGACACTTCTACAGCAGTGGATCAGTTCATTAGAGTGACCAGCCTCAGAAATTGCAGCCCAAATAAATGCTTTACAGAGTTCATCAGGTGACATTGTTAGGGCTCCCGAGTGGCGCAGCGGTCTAAGGCACTGCATCTTAGAAGCAAGAGGCAACGACTGCAGTTTGCCTTACCACTGACTGCTGGACATCAAGGGTAACCACTTCTTACAGGTCGGTTACATGTCACTTCATTGAAGATTTTTCGCTGTCTCGCTGTCTTCTAGACTGCTTTGAGTTCAGCGACAGACACACCTCAGAGAACTTGGCAGAGGAACTGTTGTGATTGGCCAGAGAATGGCAAGTAGATGGAAAAGTGGTCTGTTATGTTAGTGACAATGCAGCTAACATAACCAAAGCCACAAACATTTTAAAATGGACCCATCATCCATGTCTTGCCCACACAAGCAACCTGATTGTAAGAGATGCTCTGAAGGTGATGAAGGCCACTGTGGACAAAGTGAAATCAGCTGTGGAATACTTCCACAGGAGCACAGTAGGTGCTGATAAACTAAACGTCTACACAACGCCAGATGGGGCCTGAGCTGAGGCCTAAACAAGACTGCACTACAAGGTGGAATTCAACATTTTACTATTTTTTTTACTAGGCAAGTCAGTTAAGAAGAAATTCTTATTTTCAATGACGGCCTTGGAACAGTGGGGGCAGAACGACAGATTTGTACCTTGTCAGCTCGGGGATTCGAACTTGCAACCTTTCGGTTGCTAGTCCCACGCTCTAACCACTAGGCTACCCTGCCGCCCCATGTTGAAGTGGTTTCTTGAGTCAAAGGATGACATCATCTCTACCCTGGCCATTGTCCATGTACCTGTTGATGCTCTGACCTAAGAGGAATGGGAGGTGGTGGAGGAGGTGGAACCCTGGAACCCTTTGAGCAGGTCACTATGGAGATCAGGGGAGAGAGGAACAGTAAGCAGTTATTACTACATCATTATTTAATCCAGTATTGTATATGTATATGAGCAGTAGATGAGACTGTAGTATCAGTAGACAAAACATGAACCTGAACTAATAAGTTACTGTTCTCTCTATTCAGCTATGTGACAGCCTCACAAATGATACTCCTGTGTAAGGGTCTGCAGCCAATCACAGCCAGACGCCTGAGAGAAGCAAATGTAACCACAGGACATGTGACAGAGTTGATGGACACTCTTATGTTCATCAACGGACAGAAAGTTCCATAGAATGGAATATAATTTATATGCACTTTGTTTATATAAATTAAAAAGTTATACTTGAAATGCAATTGTTTAATAGCATCCTTTTTTCATAACAAACTAATGCATTTTTAAAAATTAATTAAGGTAGAGTATGATTTAATTTAATAATTTTATTAGAATTGTTTAAACACCAATTATAGTCAAACTATCGCAAACTGTTTGACTTGAAAAAATACCAAACTTTTTTTTTAAAAGAGCCGTTTAGGATCCAACATAGCCAGCTCACTGAAAAGAGCCGGAATGCCCATCACTACAAGATCCGCCAACCCAATTCCAAAGAAGATAAGAATACTATAGAATAAGTTTCAGTGGAACCCTGCTAAACGGCAAAAAAATATATATATATATATTCAAGCCGCTTCACGGGTTAGTTTACATACAAATCACTTCCAAACCAAATGGTATAAAGATATATGATGATTTTACTCGGAAGTATTTAGTGAATTGCTCAATATGCGCATCGAGCGCAGCCTTGACTCTCTTCAGAACGCAGCAGGTAATCTCGCGATAACAGCACAGATCTTGTTCTCGGAAAGGAGGGAGTTCGAAGTAATGCTAGCTAGCTGTTGTTACTATCTATAACTACCTAACTAGTCAACTTTTTTTAAACGTCAAGTGCCAAGGTAAGATCTGATCAAGCTGTATAATAAATTCTATAACGTGTCCATATGATTTAAAAGTCGGATTATTTGCCGACGTCTATCCGATCAACATAATTTATAATTTGTTGATTGAGCTTGCTAGCTAACGTTAGCTAACTAGGGGATTCGAGACGTCTTGGTAACCAACGTTAACTATCATAGACAAGTTGTTGTGATCACATCATTTATGTTTATCAACTGCGACTCGTCCATCCTTAAAATAACCGAGTTATTATAACATAGTTATTAGGCAACCCTGGTAGCAGGTTAGCATGGCTAGTTGGTAAACTCGTTCACGTTAGTAGCTCTGGTCCATGGCGTTACACGTGGCTTGACCCTTCATCATTACTATTATTGTGCAATGTTAGTGACTTTGCTAATGTACTGACCAACTTTTCTTTGTATGCTCATTTCAAACATCATGTCGCGACTTTCGGACACCTTTTTATTTAACCCCAGACTAGCTTTGCTCCAGGCGCATGCGTCGGATCAGCAATACTGAAATAGAGTTGTGCATCCGAATGGACCAGCGTATAAGGTAGCTTTTTATTTCTTTAACTTTTATTTAACTAAACCCTAACCCGGCGCTGCCCTATGGGACTCCCAGTCACGGCTGGATTGTGATAGAGCCTGGATTCGAACCAGGGGTCTGTAGTGACACCTGTAGCACTGAGATGCAGTGCCTTAAACTGCTGCGCCACTCTGGAGCTAGCTAACATGCGTCTTCTTGCCCACCAGAGATAGTCGCCCCAAAATGCTCGTTGACCATGGACATAGTCTCCTATGTCACATAGGAATATGACTGTACCTTCGCTCTGTTCTAGTGCAGTAAGCTTGTAAAAAAATAAACTCTTGACCATGGACATTGTATGTAGCTCCTATAAATATTGGTCTCTCTCTTATAGAATCTACAGCAGCCTTGTAAACAGTTGACCATGGACATCGTAGCTCCTGTAAATGTTGGTCTCTCTCTCTCTTATAGAAGCTACAGCAACCGTGTAAACAGTGGACCACCATGGACATTGAGGATGACACGACGGTGTTCTCCACTCTGAAGTCCTTTAAGAGTTTCATCTCTCTTCCGGACACGTCTCGGAACCAGGGAGAACCCGCCCCGGTGCAGAGCCACATCCTGCAGAACCAGTACCTGCAGAGATTACAGGTGGGTGGAGTAGGACAGACACACACAGAACCACGTCCTACAGAACCAAACCAGTACCTGCAGAGATTACAGGTGGGTGGAGTAGGACAGACACACAGAGAACCACATCCTACAGAACCAGTACCTGCAGAGATTACAGGTGGGTGGAGGAGGACAGACACACACAGAGCCACGTCCTACAGAACCAGTACCTACAGAACCAGTACCTACAGAGATTACAGGTGGGTGGAGTAGGACAGACACGGTGCAGCACCACGTCCTACACCAACAGTATTTAGAGGACAGAGGTGGTGGGACTGACACATTGTGTTGTTGTGAATGACCAGAGACTGCAGAGAGAAGGTACAGTCTGAAACCTGTGTATGTAAGATACAGGAAGTGACCCGTGTGTCTCTGTGTAGTTGCTGGAGGCAGCAGAGAAGGTTCAGTCTAAGACCCAGCTGATCCAGTTGGATCAGGAGAAGAGACAGATGGAGATCAGTCACAAGAGAGCACGCATCGAACTGGAGAAGAACGCTACGCTGAGCGCTAGGGACTTTGAGGTATGTAACACACACACCTGGAGGTAACACACACATACACCTGGAGGTAACACACACATACACCTGGAGGTAACACACACACACATACAACTGGAGGTAACACACACACATACACCTGGAGGTAACACACACACACATACACCTGGAGGTAACACACACACACATACACCTGGAGGTAACACACACACACATACACCTGGAGGTAACACACACACACATACACCTGGAGGTAACACACACACACACACATACACCTGGAGGTAACACACACACACACACATACACCTGAGGTACACACACACACACACATACACCTGGAGGTACACACACACACACACATACACCTGGAGGTAACACACACACACACACATACACCTGGAGGTAACACACACACACACACATACACCTGGAGGTAACACACACACACACACATACACCTGGAGGTAACACACACACACACACATACACCTGGAGGTAACACACACACACACACATACACCTGGAGGTAACACACACACACACACATACACCTGGAGGTAACACACACACACACACATACACCTGGAGGTAACACACACACACACACATACACCTGGAGGTAACACACACACACACATACACCTGGAGGTACACACACACATACACCTGGAGGTAACACACACACACACATACACCTGGAGGTAACACACACACACACATACACCTGGAGGTAACACACACACACACATACACCTGGAGGTAACACACACACACACATACACCTGGAGGTAACACACACACACACATACACCTGGAGGTAACACACACACACATACACCTGGAGGTAACACACACACACATACACCTGGAGGTAACACACACACACATACACCTGGAGGTAACACACACACACATACACCTGGAGGTAACACACACACACATACACCTGGAGGTAACACACACACACATACACCTGGAGGTAACACACACACACATACACCTGGAGGTAACACACACACACATACACCTGGAGGTAACACACACACACATACACCTGGAGGTAACACACACACACATACACCTGGAGGTAACACACACACACATACACCTGGAGGTAACACACACACACATACACCTGGAGGTAAACACACACACACATACACCTGGAGGTAACACACACACACATACACCTGGAGGTAACACACACACACATACACCTGGAGGTAACACACACACACACATACACCTGGAGGTAACACCACACACACATACACCTGGAGGTAACACACACACACATACACCTGGAGGTACACACACACACACATACACCTGGAGGTAACACACACACACATACACCTGGAGGTAACACACACACACATACACCTGGAGGTAACACACACACACATACACCTGGAGGTAACACACACACACATACACCTGGAGGTAACACACACACACATACACCTGGAGGTAACACACACACACATACACCTGGAGGTAACACACACACACATACACCTGAGGTAACACACACACACATACACCTGGAGGTAACACACACACACATACACCTGGAGGTAACACACACACACATACACCTGGAGGTAACACACACACACATACACCTGGAGGTAACACACACACACATACACCTGGAGGTAACACACACACACATACACCTGGAGGTAACACACACACACATACACCTGGAGGTAACACACACACACATACACCTGGAGGTAACACACACACACATACACCTGGAGGTAACACACACACACATACACCTGGAGGTAACACACACACACACACACCTGGAGGTAACACACACACACATACACCTGGAGGTAACACACACACACATACACCTGGAGGTAACACACACACACACATACACCTGGAGGTAACACACACACACACATACACCTGGAGGTAAACACACACACACATACACCTGGAGGTAACACACACACACATACACCTGGAGGTAACACACACACACATACACCTGGAGGTAACACACACACACATACACCTGGAGGTAACACACACACACATACACCTGGAGGTAACACACACACACATACACCTGGAGGTAACACACACACACATACACCTGGAGGTAACACACACACACATACACCTGGAGGTAACACACACACACATACACCTGGAGGTAACACACACACACATACACCTGGAGGTAACACACACACACATACACCTGGAGGTAACACACACACACATACACCTGGAGGTAACACACACACACATACACCTGGAGGTAACACACACACACATACACCTGGAGGTAACACACACACACATACACCTGGAGGTAACACACACACACACATACACCTGGAGGTAACACACACACACATACACCTGGAGGTAACACACACACACATACACCTGGAGGTAACACACACACACATACACCTGGAGGTAACACACACACACATACACCTGGAGGTAACACACACACACATACACCTGGAGGTAACACACACACACATACACCTGGAGGTAACACACACACACATACACCTGGAGGTAACACACACACACATACACCTGGAGGTAACACACACACACATACACCTGGAGGTAACACACACACACATACACCTGGAGGTAACACACACACATACACCTGGAGGTAACGCACACACACATACACCTGGAGGTAACGCACACACACACATACACCTGGAGGTAACGCACACACACACCTGGAAGTAACGCACACACACACCTGGAAGTAACACGCGCACACACACCTGGAAGTAACACGCGCACACACACCTGGAAGTAACACGCGCACACACACCTGGAAGTAACACACGCGCACACACACCTGGAAGTAACACACGCGCACACACACCTGGAAGTAACACACGCGCACATACACCTGGAGGTAACACACGCGCACATACACCTGGAGGTAACACACGCGCACATACACCTGGAGGTAACACACGCGCACATACACCTGGAAGTAACACACGCGCACATACACCTGGAAGTAACACACGCGCACATACACCTGGAAGTAACACACGCGCACATACACCTGGAAGTAACACACGCGCACATACACCTGGAAGTAACACACGCGCACATACACCTGGAAGTAACACACGCGCACATACACCTGGAAGTAACACACGCACACCTGGAAGTAACACACGCACACATACACCTGGAGGTATCACACGCACACATACACCTGGAAGTAACACACGCACACATACACCTGGAAGTAACACACGCACACATACACCTGGAAGTAACACACGCACACATACACCTGGAAGTAACACACGCGCACATACACCTGGAAGTAACACACGCACACCTGGAAGTAACACACGCACACATACACCTGGAGGTATCACACGCACACATACACCTGGAAGTAACACACGCACACATACACCTGGAAGTAACACACGCACACATACACCTGGAAGTAACACACGCACACATACACCTGGAAGTAACACACGCGCACATACACCTGGAAGTAACACACGCGCACATACACCTGGAAGTAACACACGCGCACATACACCTGGAAGTAACACACGCGCACATACACCTGGAAGTAACACACGCACACCTGGAAGTAACACACGCACACATACACCTGGAGGTATCACACGCACACACACCTGGATGTATCACACGCACACACACCTGGATGTAACACACGCACATACACCTGGAGGTAACACACACATACACCTGGAGGTAACACACACATACACCTGGAGGTAACACACACATACACCTGGAGGTAACACACACATACACCTGGAGGTAACACACACATACACCTGGAGGTAACACACACATACACCTGGAGGTAACACACACATACACCTGGAGGTAACACACACACACACCTGGAGGTAACACACACACACACCTGGAGGTAACACACACACACACCTGGAGGTAACACACACACACATACACCTGGAGGTAACACACACACACATACACCTGGAGGTAACACACACACACCTGGAGGTAACACACACACATACACCCGGAGGTAACACACACACACATACACCCGGAGGTAAACACACACACACACACACACACCCGGAAGTAACACACGCACACACACACCCGGAAGTAACACACGCACACACACACCCGGAAGTAACACACGCACACACACACCTGGAAGTAACACACGCACACACACACCTGGAGGTAACACACGCACACATACACCTGGAAGTAACACACGCACACATACACCTGGAGGTAACACACACACACATACACCTGGAGGTAACACACACACACACATACACCTGGAGGTAACACACACACACATACACCTGGAGGTAACACACACACACACATACACCTGGAGGTAACACACACACACACATACACCTGGAGGTAACACACACACACACATACACCTGGAGGTAACACACACACACACATACACCTGGAGGTAACACACACACACACATACACCTGGAGGTAACACACACACACACATACACCTGGAGGTAACACACACACACACATACACCTGGAGGTAACACACACACACACATACACCTGGAGGTAACACACACACACACATACACCTGGAGGTAACACACACACACATACACCTGGAGGTAACACACACACACATACACCTGGAGGTAACACACACACACATACACCTGGAGGTAACACACACACACATACACCTGGAGGTAACACACACACACATACACCTGGAGGTACACCACACACACACATACACCTGGAGGTAACACACACACACATACACCTGGAGGTAACACACACACACATACACCTGGAGGTAACACACACACACATACACCTGGAGGTAACACACACACACATACACCTGGAGGTAACACACACACACATACACCTGGAGGTAACACACACACACATACACCTGGAGGTAACACACACACACATACACCTGGAGGTAACACACACACACATACACCTGGAGGTAACACACACACACATACACCTGGAGGTAACACACACACACATACACCTGGAGGTAACACACACACACATACACCTGGAGGTAACACACACACACACATACACCTGGAGGTAACACACACACACATACACCTGGAGGTAACACACACACACACATACACCTGGAGGTAACACACACACACACCTGGAAGTAACACACACACACACACCTGGAAGTAACACGCACACACACACCTGGAAGTAACACGCGCACACACACCTGGAAGTAACACGCGCACACACACCTGGAAGTAACACGCGCACACACACCTGGAAGTAACACGCGCACACACACCTGGAAGTAACACGCGCACACACACCTGGAAGTAACACGCGCACACACACCTGGAAGTAACACGCGCACACACACCTGGAAGTAACACGCACACACACCTGGAAGTAACACACACACACCTGGAAGTAACACACGCACACACACACCTGGAGGTAACACACGCACACACACACCTGGAGGTAACACACACACACACACCTGGAAGTAACACACACACACACACCTGGAAGTAACACACACACACACACCTGGAAGTAACACACGCACACACACACCTGGAAGTAACACACGCGCACACACACCTGGAAGTAACACACGCGCACATACACCTGGAAGTAACACACGCGCACATACACCTGGAGGTAACACACGCGCACATACACCTGGAGGTAACACACGCGCACATACACCTGGAAGTAACACACGCGCACATACACCTGGAAGTAACACACGCGCACATACACCTGGAAGTAACACACGCGCACATACACCTGGAAGTAACACACGCGCACATACACCTGGAAGTAACACACGCGCACATACACCTGGAAGTAACACACGCACACCTGGAAGTAACACACGCACACATACACCTGGAAGTAACACACGCACACATACACCTGGAAGTAACACACGCACACATACACCTGGAAGTAACACACGCACACATACACCTGGAAGTAACACACGCACACCTGGAAGTAACACACGCACACATACACCTGGAGGTATCACACGCACACACACCTGGATGTATCACACGCACACACACCTGGATGTAACACACGCACATACACCTGGAGGTAACACACACATACACCTGGAGGTAACACACACATACACCTGGAGGTAACACACACATACACCTGGAGGTAACACACACATACACCTGGAGGTAACACACACACACACCTGGAGGTAACACACACACACACCTGGAGGTAACACACACACACACACCTGGAGGTAACACACACACACATACACCTGGAGGTAACACACACACACATACACCTGGAGGTAACACACACACACCTGGAGGTAACACACACACATACACCCGGAGGTAACACACACACACATACACCCGGAGGTAACACACACACACACACACCCGGAAGTAACACACGCACACACACACCCGGAAGTAACACACGCACACACACACCCGGAAGTAACACACGCACACACACACCTGGAAGTAACACACGCACACACACACCTGGAGGTAACACACGCACACATACACCTGGAAGTAACACACGCACACATACACCTGGAAGTAACACACGCACACATACACCTGGAAGTAACACACGCACACATACACCTGGAAGTAACACACGCACACATACACCTGGAAGTAACACACGCACACATACACCTGGAAGTAACACACGCACACATACACCTGGAAGTAACACACGCACACATACACCTGGAAGTAACACACGCACACATACACCTGGAAGTAACACACGCACACATACACCTGGAAGTAACACACGCACACATACACCTGGAAGTAACACACGCACACATACACCTGGAAGTAACACACGCACACATACACCTGGAAGTAACACACGCACACATACACCTGGAGGTAACACACAAACACAGCTGGAGGTAACACACAGCTGGAGGTAACACACACCTGGAGGTAACACACACACCCATGCACACACACAAACACACCTGGAGGTAACACACACCTGGAGGTAACACACACACCCATGCACACACACAAACACAGCTGGAGGTAACAAACACACACACACACACCTGGAGTGTTCTGTGTTCTGACTTCTGTGTTCTGACTTCTGTGGCCCACGTTCTAATTGTTCCAGCGTGAGGTGGACCGTAACCAGGACCTGCTGGGACGTATCAGACGCCTGGAAGAGAGGGAGGCGGAGTCTAGCCAGAGCCTATCGGAAAAGGCAGAGGCAAACCGTGCTCTACATCGGACCCTGGAGTCTCTCAACAGGAGGGTGGAGGAGAGGGATGGATGGCTCAACACCTCTAACCAGGTACACCTGTTACAGAGATCAGATTATACCATCAGATCACTCCTTTAACCAGGTACACCTGTTACAGAGATCAGATTATACCATCAGATCACTCCTTTAACCAGGTACACCTGTTACAGAGATCAGATTATACCATAAAATCACTCCTTTAACCAGGTACACCTGTTACAGAGATCAGATTATACCATCAGATCACTCCTTTAACCAGGTACACCTGTTACAGAGATCAGATTATACCATCAGATCACTCCTCTAACCAGGTACACCTGTTACAGAGATCAGATTATACCATCAGATCACTCCTTTAACCAGGTACACCTGTAACAGAGATCAGATTATACCATCAGATCACTCCTCTAACCAGGTACACCTGTTACAGAGATCAGATTATACAATCAGATCACTCCTCTAACCAGGTACACCTGTAACAGAGATCAGATTATACCATCAGATCACTCCTTTAACCAGGTACATCTGTAACAGAGATCAGATTATACCATAAAATCACTCCTTTAACCAGGTACACCTGTAACAGAGATCAGATTATACCATAAAATCACTCCTCTAACCAGGTACACCTGTAACAGAGATCAGATTATACCATCAGATCACTCCTTTAACCAGGTACACCTGTAACAGAGATCAGATTATACCATCAGATCACTCCTCTAACCAGGTACACCTGTAACAGAGATCAGATTATACCATCAGATCACTCCTCTAACCAGGTACACCTGTTACAGAGATCAGATTATACAATCAGATCACTCCTTTAACCAGGTACACCTGTAACAGAGATCAGATTATACAATCAGATCACTCCTTTAACCAGGTACACCTGTAACAGAGATCAGATTATACCATCAGATCACTCCTCTAACCAGGTACACCTGTTACAGAGATCAGATTATACCATCAGATCACTCCTTTAACCAGGTACACCTGTAACAGAGATCAGATTATACCATAAAATCACTCCTTTAACCAGGTACACCTGTAACAGAGATCAGATTATACCATAAAATCACTCCTCTAACCAGGTACACCTGTAACAGAGATCAGATTATACCATCAGATCACTCCTTTAACCAGGTTCACCTGTAACAGAGATCAGATTATAGCATAAAATCACTCCTCTAACCAGGTACACCTGTAACAGAGATCAGATTATAGCATAAAATCACTCCTCTAACCAGGTACACCTGTAACAGAGATCAGATTATACCATAAAATCACTCCTCTAACCAGGTACACCTGTAACAGATCAGATTATACCATCAGATCACTCCTCTAACCAGGTACACCTGTAACAGAGATCAGATTATACCATCAGATCACTCCTCTAACCAGGTACACCTGTAACAGAGATCAGATTATAGCATAAAATCACACCTCTAACCAGGTACACCTGTAACAGAGATCAGATTATAGCATAAAATCACACCTCTAACCAGGTACACCTGTAACAGAGATCAGATTATACCATAAAATCACACCTCTAACCAGGTACACCTGTAACAGAGATCAGATTATACCATAAAATCACTCCTCTAACCAGGTACACCTGTAACAGAGATCAGATTATAGCATAAAATCACTCCTCTAACCAGGTACACCTGTAACAGAGATCAGATTATAGCATAAAATCACTCCTCTAACCAGGTACACCTGTAACAGAGATCAGATTATAGCATAAAATCACTCCTCTAACCAGGTACACCTGTAACAGAGATCAGATTATATGTCTCCACTAGTTGTCGACTGATGATGATTTTTCAATGCTGATAAAGATTTATTGGAGGACCAAAAAAAGCCAATGCCGATTTTTATATATATATTTGTAATAATGACAATTACAACAATACTGAATGAACACTTTTATTTTAACTTTATATAATACATGAATCAACTCTTTCATCTCAAATAAATAATGAAACATGATCAATTTGGTTTAAATCATGCAAAAACACAGTGTTGGAGAAGAAAGTAAAAGTGCAATATGTGCCATGTAAGAAAGCTAGCGTTTAAGTTCCTTGCTCAGAACATGAGAACATATGAAAGCTGGTGGTTCCTTTTAACATGAGTCTTCAATATTCCCAGGTAAGAAGTTTTAGGTTGTAGTTATTATAGGAATTACGACATGTTGACTATTTCTCTCTATACAATTTGTATTTCATATACCTTTGACTATTGGATGTTCTAATAGGCACTTTAGTGCCTGCCACCACTCAGACTGCTCTATCAAATATCAAATCATAGATTTAATTATTATATAATAAACACAGAAATACGAGCCTTTGGTCATTAACAAATCCAGAAACTATCATTTAGAAAACAAAATGTTTATTCTTTCAGTGAAATACGGAACCGTTCTGTATTTTATCAAACGGGTGGCATCCATCAGTCTAAATATGGCTGTTACATTGCACGATCTTCAATGTTATGTAAAGTTCTGGCAAATTAGTTGGCAACGAGCCAGGCGGCCCACTCTGTTGCATATACTCTGACTCTGCGTGCTATGAACGCAAGAGAAGTGACACAATTTCACCTGGTTAATATTGCCTGCTAACATGAATTTCTTTTAGCTAAATATGCAGGTTTAAAAAATATATACTTCTGTGTATTGATTTTATTAGAGGCGTTTATGTTTATGGTTGGGTACATTCGTGCAATGATTGTGTTTTTGTTAAATCATCCCCCGTTTGGCAGGCTGTGACTCGATGCTAAATTAACAGGCAACGCAGGACAAGCTAGTTAACCTAGTAATATCATCAACCATGTATAGTTAACTAGTGATTCTGTGAAGATTGATCGTTTTTTTTTTACAAGATAAGTTTAACGCTAGCTGGCAACTTACCTTGGCTCCTACTGCACTCGCGTACCAGGTGGTCAGCCTGCTACTCAGTTTCCTCGTGCAATGCAATGCAATGCGCCATAATCGGCGTCCAGAAATTCCCGATTGTTATGAAAACTAGAAATCGCTCTAATTAACCAGTCGACCTCAAGTCTCCACTCACATCGTCAAATTACTATTTTTCTGTGGAGTAACTCATTATTTGTTCTATGTATAATATATTTTAAATCTCAGCCCGCGTCCCCGCAGGAGGCAGTGGTAGTACCACACACAGCTGATGACTACACTGTGTGTCATTTGTCCCTGTAGAGGATGAGCGGTTTAAAGGATGAGGTTGATGACTTCACTATGTGTTATTTGTCCCTGTAGAGGATGAGCGGTTTAAAGGATGAGGTTGATGACTTCACTATGTGTTATTTGTCCCTGTAGAGGATGAGCGGTTTAAAGGATGAGACTGAGGATGAGGTTGATGACTACACTGTGTTATTTGTCCCTGTAGACGGTGAGCGGTTTAAAGGATGAGATCCGGGACCTGAAGCAGCAGGTCCAGACGCGGGACAACACCATCTCTAACCAGACACTGGAGAACCAGGGACTACAGGAACAAGTGGAGCTACAACACAGGTAACACACACTACTTCCTGGATTTCCTTTCTTCTGATTGGTCCTGCCTGGATTTCCTCCCCCCCTGACTGGTCCTCTTTACAGGAAGTACCAGGAAGTGTCTCAGCGGTGCCAGGCCCTCCAGTTAGCATCATCCACCTGCTCCGACCACGAACTCAAGATTAAGGTGAGGCTAGGATTATTGTTGTTCAAAGTAGGACTAAAATTAATGATGTCTAGATTAAGATTGGTATTAATACAGTTCAGATTGGGACTAGGTTTAGAAAACTAGGAGGTTGGGACTGATGTATGAAGATTGAAACTGATTGTACCTGAATTCAATTTAGGACTGGGGTTGAGATTGGGACTAGAGTTGGGGAGCTAGATTAGGACTGGGATTGGGACTGGAGTTGGAGCTAGGTTAGGATTAAGACTGGGGTTGATATTGGGACTAGAGTTGGGGAGCTAGGTTAGGATTAGGACAGGGATTGAGATTGGGACTAGAGTTGGAGCTAGGTTAGGACTGGGGTTGAGATTGGGACTAGAGTTGGAGCTAGGTTAGGACTGGGGTTGAGATTGGGACTAGAGTTGCGGAGCTAGATTAGGACTGGGATTGGGACTGGAGTTGGAGCTAGGTTAGGATTAAGACTGGGGTTGAGATTGGGACTAGAGTTCGAGCTAGGTTAGCGTTAGGACTGGGGTTGAGATTGGGACTAGAGTTGGAGCTGGATTAGGACTGGGATTGAGATTGGGACTAGAGGTGGAGTTAGGTCAGGATTAGGACTGGGATTGGGACTAGAGTTGGAGCTAGGTTAGGATTAGGACTGGGGTTGAGATTGGGACTAGAGTTGGAGCTAGATTAGGATTAGGACTGGGGTTGAGATTGGGACTAGAGTTGGGGAGCTAGGTTAGGATTAGGACTGGGGTTGAGATTGGGACTAGAGTTGGTACTAGGAGAAGGACTGAAGTATCAATCTTGTTTATTCTGTGGTGCTTTATATGCCTGTAGAGGTTTTGAGCTGTTGAACAGGTGCAGGTCCATTTCTTTTGCTTCTGCTTATCTTGGCATCCGTGTGTGTTCTCTCCAAAGTGTCATCTGGGAAGTTAAGTGGTAATTTTTTATGCAATGTAATCACCATTTATTGTTTCTGGGTTTAAACTCTGTCCTCTGTAGGCTTTATAAACTCTCAATGTAATCACCATTTATTGTTTCTGGGTTTAAATGACCTGGCATCAAATGAAGAGATGCTATTAACCCTTCAGTCTAACACACAACCTCAAACTCCACCATGTTCACCTTTCAGATGGTCATTAAATCTCTCTTTCATGAGCG
Source organism: Oncorhynchus tshawytscha (assembly GCF_018296145.1). NCBI lineage: Eukaryota > Metazoa > Chordata > Actinopteri > Salmoniformes > Salmonidae > Oncorhynchus > Oncorhynchus tshawytscha. Next base: position 16,268 of record NW_024609692.1, read on the forward strand.
GAGAATACAACTCAAAGGTGTGTGTCTGTGTGTGTCTCTCTCTCCCCCCCCCACCCCTCCCAGGAGTTGGAGAGGAAGTTGGCTCTGCACGAGCAGGATGTTGTCATAGTGAAGAACATGAGGTCAGAGGTCGCTAGGGTCCCGGATATGGACAAGGAGCTCCGACAGCTAAGGGAGGAGAATGTTTACCTCAGGTAACACTACTAGAACACATGGAGCAGGACAGCTAAGAGATTATTTGTAGGTTGTAAAAGAAGACAACTATCATTAATGTCACTTAAACCTCTCTCTCTCTCTCTCTCACTGTCTCCACTCATTCCATATCCCAGGGAGACGAGGGAGAACGTGATCCTGCTGAAGGAGGAAACGGAGGGTTTGAGACGTAAGGTAGAACGGATGGAGAAGATGAAAGAGGAGATGGTGAACGTGGAGCTGGAGAAGGAGGTGTGTGACCTGTTTGTGTTTTCTAAATGTTAAACTGGGCTGCAGTGTGCCGTCTGTTCTAACTAATGGTTGTTCTGATACACAACTGAAATGGAAACGTAACTTTAAAAATAAATAATAATATATATTTTTTGTACCTTTTTATTTAACTAGGCAAGTCAGTTAAGAACAAATTCTTATTTTCAATTACTGCCTAGGAACAGTGGGTTAACTGCCTGTTCAGGGGCAGAACGACAGATTTGTACCTTGTCAGCTCGGGGATTTGAACTCGCAACCTTCCGGTTACTAGTCCAATGCTCTAACCACCAGGCTACCCTGCCTCTAACCACCAGGCTACCCTGCCTCTAAGCACCAGGCTACCCTGCCTCTAACCACCAGGCTACCCTGCCTCTAACCACCAGGCTACCCTGCCTCTAACCACCAGGCTACCCTGCCTCTAACCACCAGGCTACCCTGCCTCTAACCACCAGGCTACCCTGCCTCTAACCACCAGGCTACCCTGCCTCTAACCACCAGGCTACCCTGCCTCTAACCACCAGGCTACCCTGCCTCTAAGCACCAGGCTACCCTGCCTCTAAGCACCAGGCTACCCTGCCTCTAAGCACCAGGCTACCCTGCCTCTAAGCACCAGGCTACCCTGCCTCTAAGCACCAGGCTACCCTGCCTCTAAGCACCAGGCTACCCTGCCTCTAAGCACCAGGCTACCCTGCCTCTAACCACTAGGCTACCCTGCCTCTAACCACTAGGCTACCCTGCCTCTAACCACCAGGCTACCCTGCCTCTAACCAC
>NW_024609692.1:20000-30000 GCF_018296145.1 Oncorhynchus tshawytscha
TTTTTCAGTCTCTCGGTCCCAGCTTTGATGCACCTGTACTGACCTCGCCTTCTGGATGACAGCGGGGTGAACAGGCAGTGGCTCGGGTGGTTGATGTCCTTGATGATCTTTATGGCCTTCCTGTAGCATCGGGTGGTGTAGGTGTCCTGGAGGGCAGGTAGTTTGCCCCGGTGATGCGTTGTGCAGACCTCACTACCCTCTGGAGAGCCTTACGGTTGAGGGCGGTGCAGTTGCCATACCAGGCGGTGATACAGCCCGCCAGGATGCTCTCGATTGTGCATCTGTAGAAGTTTGTGAGTGCTTTTGGTGACAAGCCGAATTTCTTCAGCCTCCTGAGGTTGAAGAGGCGCTGCTGCGCCTTCTTCACGATGCTGTCTGTGTGAGTGGACCAATTCAGTTTGTCTGTGATGTGTATGCCGAGGAACTTAAAACTTGCTACATTACCCCCCCCCTCTCTCCCATACGATACTCTCACATAGCATTACCCCCTCTCTCCCATACGATACTGATACATAGCATTACCCCCCCCTCTCCCATACGATACTCTCACATAGCATTACCCCCACTCTCTCCCATACGATACTCTCACATAGCATTACCCCCTCTCTCCCATACGATAATCTCACATAGCATTTACCCCCCTCACATAGCATTACCCCCTCTCTCCCATACGATAATCTCACATAGCATTACCCCCTCTCTCCCATACGATACTCTCACATAGCATTACCCCCCTCTCCCATACGATACTCTCACATAGCATTACCCCTCTCTCTCCCATACGATAATCTCACATAGCATTACCCCCCTCCCATACGATACTCTCACATAGCATTACCCCCCTCTCCCATACGATACTCTCACATAGCATTACCCCCTCTCTCCCATACGATACTGATACATAGCATTACCCCCTCTCTCCCATACGATAATCTCACATAGCAATACCCCCCTCTCTCCCATACGATAATCTCACATAGCATTACCCCCCTCTCTCCCATACGATAATCTCACATAGCATTACCCCCTCTCTCCCATACGATAATCTCACATAGCATTACTCCCCCTCACATAGCATTACCCCCCTCTCTCCCATACGATACTCTCACATAGCATTACCCCCTCTCTCCCATACGATACTCTCACATAGCATTACCCCCCTCTCTCCCATACGATAATCTCACATAACATTACCCCCCTCACATAGCATTACCCCCTCTCTCCCATACGATAATCTCACATAGCATTACCCCCCACTCTCCCATACGATAATCTCACATAGCATTACCCCCACTCTCCCATACGATAATCTCACATAGCATTACCCCCACTCTCCCATACGATAATCTCACATAGCATTACCCCCTCTCTCCCATACGATACTCTCACATAGCATTACCCCCCTCTCTCCCATACGATAATCTCACATAGCATTACCCCCCCCTCTCTCCCATACGATACTCTCACATAGCATTACCCCCTCTCTCCCATACGATAATCTCACATAGCATTACCCCCCTCACATAGCATTACCCCCTCTCTCCCATACGATAATCTCACTTAGCATTACCCCCTCTCTCCCATACGATACTCTCACATAGCATTACCCCCCTCTCTCCCATACGATAATCTCACATAGCATTTACCCCCCTCACATAGCATTACCCCCTCTCTCCCATACGATACTGGTACATAGCATTACCCCCCTCTCTCCCATACGATACTGGTACATAGCATTACCCCCTCTCTCCCATACGATACTCTCACATAGCATTACCCCCCTCTCTCTCACATAGCATTACCCCCTCTCTCTCCCATACGATACTCTCACATAGCATTACCCCCTCTCTCTCCCATACGATACTCTCACATAGCATTACCCCCTCTCTCCCATACAATAATCTCATAGCATTACCCCCTCTCTCTCACATAGCATTACCCCCCTCTCTCCCATACAATACTCTCACATAGCATTACCCCCTCTCTCTCACATAGCATTACCCCCTCTCTCCCATACGATAATCTCACATAGCATTTACCCCCTCACATAGCATTACCCCCTCTCTCCCATACGACACTGATACATAGCATTACCCCCTCTCTCCCATACGATACTCTCACATAGCATTACCCCCTCTCTCTCACATAGCATTACCCCCCTCTCTCTCCCATACGATACTCTCACATAGCATTACCCCCCTCTCTCCCATACGATACTCTCACATAGCATTACCCCCCTCTCTCCCATACAATACTCTCACATAGCATTACCCCCTCTCTCTCCCATACGATAATCTCACATAGCATTACCCCCCTCACATAGCATTACCCCCCTCCCATACGATACTCTCACATAGCATTAGCATAGCATTAGCATAGCAACCATAGCATAGCAACCATTAATAAACTGTCACGGTGTTTAACAGGGTAGTAACCACTAATACACAGGGTAGTAACCATTAATACACAGGGTAGTAACCAGTAATAAACTGTCACGGTGTATAACAGGGTAGTAACCACTAATACACAGGGTAGTAACCAGTAATAAACTGTCACGGTGTATAACAGGGTAGTAACCATTAATACACAGGGTAGTAACCAGTAATAAACTGTCAGTGTTTAACAGGGTAGTAACCATTAATAAACTGTCACAGTGTTTAACAGGGTAGTAACCAGTAATACACAGGGTAGTAACCAGTAATACACAGGGTAGTAACCATTAATACACAGGGTAGTAACCATTAATACACAGGGTAGTAACCAGTAATAAACTGTCACAGTGTTTAACAGGGTAGTAACCATTAATAAACTGTCAGTGTTTAACAGGGTAGTAACCAGTAATACACAGGGTAGTAACCAGTAATACACAGGGTAGTAACCAGTAATACACAGGGTAGTAACCACTAATAAACTGTCAGTGTTTAACAGGGTAGTAACCATTAATAAACTGTCAGTGTTTAACAGGGTAGTAACCAGTAATAAACTGTCACGGTGTTTAACAGGGTAGTAACCATTAATACACAGGGTAGTAACCAGTAATAAACTGTCAGTGTTTAACAGGGTAGTAACCAGTAATACACAGGGTAGTAACCAGTAATAAACTGTCACGGTGTTTAACAGGGTAGTAACCATTTAATAAACTGTCACGGTGATTAACAGGGTAGTAACCATTAATAAACTGTCAGTGTTTAACAGGGTAGTAACCAGTAATACACAGGGTAGTAACCAGTAATAAACTGTCACGGTGTTTAACAGGGTAGTAACCATTTAATAAACTGTCACGGTGATTAACAGGGTAGTAATCACTGCTCCAGACTGTGTAATTTGAGAAGGGAAGCTGGTGGAAATCATTTTAATAGTTTGTCTTTAAGGGCTTGAAAGAATAGAATCTTCCGGAGAGTTTAGATTCAGCAATTTTCGCAAATGGCACCTGATTCCCTATGGACCCTGGTCAAAAGTAGTGTTCTATATAGGGAATAGGGCTCTGGTCTATAGTAGTGTTCTATATAGGGAATAGGGCTCTGGTCTATAGTAGTGTTCTATATAGGGAATAGGGCTCTGGTCAAAAGTAGTGTTCTATATAGGGAATAGGGCTCTGGTCTATAGTAGTGTTCTATATAAGGAATAGGGCTCTGGTCTATAGTAGTGTTCTATATAAGGAATAGGGCTCTGGTCTATAGTAGTGTTCTATATAGGGAATAGGGCTCTGGTCTATAGTAGTGTTCTATATAGGGAATAGGGCTCTGGTCTATAGTAGTGTTCTATATAGGGAATAGGGCTCTGGTCTATAGTAGTGTTCTATATAGGGCTCTGGTCTATAGTAGTGTTCTATATAGGGAATAGGGCTCTGGTCTATAGTAGTGTTCTATATAAGGAATAGGGCTCTGGTCTATAGTAGTGTTCTATATAAGGAATAGGGCTCTGGTCTATAGTAGTGTTCTATATAGGGAATAGGGCTCTGGTCTATAGTAGTGTTCTATATAGGGCTCTGGTCTATAGTAGTGTTCTATATAGGGAATAGGGCTCTGGTCTATAGTAGTGTTCTATATAGGGCTCTGGTCTATAGTAGTGTTCTATATAGGGAATAGGGCTCTGGTCAACAGTAGTGTTCTATATAGGGAATAGGGTGCTTCTTTAGTAACCGACGGTGTTGGTTAATTGAGCTGCTGTATTCGAGCTCCATCAGTTAAGCTTTAGGACTGGAGACTGGAGCACTTTGACAAGCTGTGTGATCTCTTTAGAACCTACCCATATGTCTGTTCTCTCACACTAATTATTCCTCATCTCTCTTCCCTCTGTCCTCCTCTCTTCCCTCTCTCCTCCTCTCTTCCCTCTCTCCTCCTCTCTTCACTCTCCTCTGATCTCTCTTCCCTCTCTCCTCCTCTCCTGCTCTCTCTTCTCTCTGTCCTCATCTCTCCTCCTCTCTTCTCTCTGTCCTCATCTCTCCTCCTCTCTTCTCTCTGTCCTCATCTCTCCTCCTCTCTTCTCTCTGTCCTCCTCTCTCCCCTCTCTCCTCCTCTCTCTTCCCTCTCTCCTCCTCCTCTGATCTCTCTTCCCTCTGTCCTCCTCTCTCCTCCACTCCTGCTCTCTTCCCCCTGTCCTCCTCTCTCCTCCACTCCTGCTCTGTTCCCCCTGTCCTCCTCTCTTTCCTGCTCTCTGTCTCAGCAGGGTAGGAGGTTGCTCTCTGTCTCAGCAGGGTAGGAGGTTGACGTGGTTTATCAGAATGTCTAATCCATGACGTCTGTCTCTCTGAGCTCTATGGATAAACATGCAGTGTGTTAACTGTGTGTTGTGTCCCCTACAGCACACCAGAGGATCTGTCCTCCTCTCTGTCCTCTGTCCTCCTCTCTGTCCTCCTCTCTGTCCTCCTCTCTCCTCTGTACAGTGTGTTAACTGCGTGTTGTGTCCCCTGCAGGACACCAGAGGATCTGTCCAGAGAGGTGATTCAGATCCAACAACGAGAGATCGCTGTCAAACAACACAACTACACTCTCACCAGCAGGTAACACACACATCATGATGCTGCATCAGCTTCTTCATATGCCACACCTGGATTGATTATCTTGGCAAAGGACAAATGCTCACTAATAGGGATGTCACTTTAACGTTTTAAGTTATATATTTGTTCTGTTTAGTTAGCGTGCTATAGAACTATAGGTATCAGATGCTCTGTTAGCGTGCTATAGAACTATAGGTATCAGATGCTCTGTTTAGTTAGCGTGCTATAGGACTATAGGTATCAGATGCTCTGTTAGCGTGCTATAGAACTATAGGTATCAGATGCTCTGTTTAGTTAGCATGCTATAGAACTGTAGGTATCAGATGCTCTGTTAGCGTGCTATAGAACTATAGGTATCAGATGCTCTGTTAGCGTGCTATAGAACTGTAGGTATCAGATGCTCTGTTAGCGTGCTATAGAACTGTAGGTATCAGATGCTCTGTTAGCGTGCTATAGAACTGTAGGTATCAGATGCTCTGTTTAGTTAGCGTGCTATAGAACTGTAGGTATCAGATGCTCTGTTTAGTTAGCGTGCTATAGAACTATAGGTATCAGATGCTCTGTTTAGTTAGCGTGCTATAAGACTATAGGTATCAGATGCTCTGTTTAGTTAGCGTGCTATAGAACTATAGGTATCAGATGCTCTGTTTAGTTAGCGTGCTATAGAACTGTAGGTATCAGATGCTCTGTTAGCGTGCTATAGAACTATAGGTATCAGATGCTCTGTTTAGTTAGCATGCTATAGAACTATAGGTATCAGATGCTCTGTTTAGTTAGCGTGCTATAGAACTATAGGTATCAGATGCTCTGTTTAGTTAGCGTGCTATAGGACTATAGGTATCAGATGCTCTGTTAGCATGCTATAGAACTGTAGGTATCAGATGCTCTGTTTAGTTAGCGTGCTATAGAACTGTAGGTATCAGATGCTCTGTTAGCGTGCTATAGAACTATAGGTATGATGCTCTGTTAGCGTGCTATAGAACTATAGGTATCAGATGCTCTGTTAGCGTGCTATAGAACTATAGGTATCAGATGCTCTGTTTAGTTAGCATGCTATAGAACTATAGGTATCAGATGCTCTGTTAGCGTGCTATAGAACTATAGGTATCAGATGCTCTGTTTAGTTAGCATGCTATAGAACTATAGGTATCAGATGCTCTGTTTAGTTAGCGTGCTATAGAACTGTAGGTATCAGATGCTCTGTTTAGTTAGCGTGCTATAGAACTGTAGGTATCAGATGCTCTGTTAGCGTGCTATAGAACTCTAGGTATCAGATGCTCTGTTAGCGTGCTATAGAACTATAGGTATCAGATGCTCTGTTTAGTTAGCGTGCTATAGAACTATAGGTATCAGATGCTCTGTTTAGTTAGCGTGCTATAGAACTGTAGGTATCAGATGCTCTGTTAGCGTGCTATAGAGGTATAGGTATCAGATGCTCTGTTAGCGTGCTATAGAACTATAGGTATCAGATGCTCTGTTAGCGTGCTATAGAACTATAGGTATCAGATGCTCTGTTTAGTTAGCGTGCTATAGAACTGTAGGTATCAGATGCTCTGTTAGCGTGCTATAGAACTATAGGTATCAGATGCTCTGTTAGCGTGCTATAGAGCTATAGGTATCAGATGCTCTGTTAGCGTGCTATAGAGCTATAGGTATCAGATGCTCTGTTAGCGTGCTATAGAACTATAGGTATCAGATGCTCTGTTAGCGTGCTATAGAACTATAGGTATCAGATGCTCTGTTTAGTTAGCGTGCTATAGAACTATAGGTATCAGATGCTCTGTTTAGTTAGCATGCTATAGAACTGTAGGTATCAGATGCTCTGTTTAGTTAGCATGCTATAGAACTATAGGTATCAGATGCTCTGTTTAGTTAGCGTGCGGTATCAGATGCTCTGTTTAGTTAGCATGCTATAGAACTGTAGGTATCAGATGCTCTGTTTAGTTAGCATGCTATAGAACTATAGGTATCAGATGCTCTGTTAGCGTGCTATAGAACTATAGGTATCAGATGCTCTGTTTAGTTAGCATGCTATAGAACTATAGGTATCAGATGCTCTGTTTAGTTAGCGTGCTATAGAACTGTAGGTATCAGATGCTCTGTTTAGTTAGCGTGCTATAGAACTGTAGGTATCAGATGCTCTGTTAGCGTGCTATAGAACTGTAGGTATCAGATGCTCTGTTTAGTTAGCGTGCTATAGGACTATAGGTATGATGCTCTGTTAGCGTGCTATAGAACTATAGGTATCAGATGCTCTGTTAGCGTGCTATAGAACTATAGGTATCAGATGCTCTGTTTAGTTAGCATGCTATAGAACTATAGGTATCAGATGCTCTGTTAGCGTGCTATAGAACTATAGGTATCAGATGCTCTGTTTAGTTAGCATGCTATAGAACTATAGGTATCAGATGCTCTGTTTAGTTAGCGTGCTATAGAACTGTAGGTATCAGATGCTCTGTTTAGTTAGCGTGCTATAGAACTGTAGGTATCAGATGCTCTGTTAGCGTGCTATAGAACTCTAGGTATCAGATGCTCTGTTAGCGTGCTATAGAACTATAGGTATCAGATGCTCTGTTTAGTTAGCGTGCTATAGAACTATAGGTATCAGATGCTCTGTTTAGTTAGCGTGCTATAGAACTATAGGTATCAGATGCTCTGTTAGCGTGCTATAGAACTATAGGTATCAGATGCTCTGTTAGCGTGCTATAGGACTATAGGTATCAGATTCTCTGTTAGCGTGCTATAGGACTATAGGTATCAGATGCTCTGTTTAGTTAGCGTGCTATAGGACTATAGGTATCAGATGCTCTGTTAGCTTGCTATAGAACTGTAGGTATCAGATGCTCTGTTTAGTTAGCGTGCTATAGAACTACAGGTATCAGATGCTCTGTTAGCGTGCTATAGGACTATAGGTATCAGATGCTCTTTTAGCGTGCTATAGAACTATAGGTATCAGATGCTCTGTTTAGTTAGCGTGCTATAGGACTATAGGTATGATGCTCTGTTAGCGTGCTATAGAACTGTAGGTATCAGATGCTCTGTTTAGTTAGCGTGCTATAGAACTATAGGTATCAGATGCTCTGTTTAGTTAGCGTGCTATAGAACTATAGGTATCAGATGCTCTGTTAGCGTGCTATAGGACTATAGGTATCAGATGCTCTGTTAGCGTGCTATAGGACTATAGGTATCAGATGCTCTGTTTAGTTAGCGTGCTATAGGACTATAGGTATGATGCTCTGTTAGCGTGCTATAGAACTGTAGGTATCAGATGCTCTGTTTAGTTAGCGTGCCCCCCCAGCTCTCCTTCTTTCTCTCCCCCTCCTTCCCCCTCCCCAGCTGTCCTTCTTTCTCTCCCCCTTTCCCCCTCTCCTTCTTTCTCTCCCCCTCCTTCCCCTTCCCCAGCTCTCCTTCTCTCTCCCCCTCCTTCCCCTTCCCCAGCTCTCCTTCTTTCTCTCCCCCTCCTTCCCCTTCCCCAGCTCTCCTTCTTTCTCTCCCCCTCCTTCCCCAGCTCTCCTTCTTTCTCTCCCCCTCCTTCCCCAGCTCTCCTTCTTTCTCTCCCCCTCCTTCCCCAGCTCTCCTTCTTTCTCTCCCCCTCCTTCCCCAGCTCTCCTTCTTTCTCTCCCCCTCCTTCCCCAGCTCTCCTTCTTTCTCTCCCCCTCCTTCCCCAGCTCTCCTTCTTTCTCTCCCCCTCCTTCCCCAGCTCTCCTTCTTTCTCTCCCCAGCTCTCCTTCTTTCTCTCCCCCTCCTTCCCCAGCTCTCCTTCTTTCTCTCCCCCAGTAGTGTGGGTTTGATCTAAATAGTCAGACAGCTAATTAGACTCATCTTGACTTCGTTAGTACCGCTACACTAATCCCCAGCATAGAGGTGTGTGTTTCTGTGTGTGTTTGTGCTCGTCGTTAGCTAACGAGCTACCCTCTCTTGATCCATACGGAGCTAATTATGAAATATAACACTGTTTAGAAGCACTAGATAACGAGGAGAGATGGAGTGCAGGGGGAGGGTGGAGAGGGAGGAGGAGGAAGCCGGAACGAGAAGGACTGAGGAAAGTAGAGAGAACAGGGAGGATATCTCTCCTTCCTCTGTGTTCACTTCCCTTCACTGATTTGAAAGGAAATGAGGTTTAGTGAAGCCTGGTGGAAGCTTCCTCTTGTTCATTCCTCCCAATCCAATGCTTTAAGATTAGTGGGAAGCAGTGAACAGGTGCACACTTAGGGACAATGTATAATTAATGGAACGCACCCATTAAGAGGGACTGAAGAGAAAGAGGGGGGGGTTTAGAGTCCCCCCTTGTCCTTCTCCCCCAGGCTGGCCTCCAGGCGGAGCTGTTGTCTACATTCTAAAGCTCTCTCTCCCCCCCAGCTGTAGGTCAGTGGAGCGTTCTAAGGCTGACCTCCAGGGGGAGCTGTTGTCGCTACGTTCTAAAGCTCTGGAAGAACAGAAGAAGAGGGAGACCCAGGAATCACTGGTCAGACGACTACAGAAGAGAGTGTTGCTGCTCACCAAGGTAGTGTGTGTTTGTGTGTCAGATGAACTGGTGGAAACTACTGTCTCTGTGGCCGTTCTGAAGGAAGTCAAGAGGTAGTTTAGCGAGCTGACGCTAACTACAGTAGACTTTATCATTGCGCTAACGCTAGTTAGCATTTTTGTTAGATAGCAACTGCCTTCAAACTGCCCGTGGAGACCATCTACATGGTATCCAGGAGTTCATGTGACTCTGGGGAAGTAGATTAAGGGCCCCTACCAGTATCCTGACATCCCCTTTAAGGAGGCTCAGACCATCTACATGGTATCCAGGAGTTCATGTGACTCTGGGGAAGTAGATTAAGGGCCCCTACCAGTATCCTGACATCCCCTTTAAGGAGGCTCAGACCATCTACATGGTATCCAGGGGTTCATGTGACTCTGGGGAAGTAGATTAAGGGCCCCTACCAGTATCCTGACATCCCCTTTAAGGAGGCTCAGACCATCTACATGGTATCCAGGAGTTCATGTGACTCTGGG